>NC_085137.1:49381777-49681777 GCF_035046485.1 Aedes albopictus | reverse complement strand
GGATTATTCCCGAAATTGTATCAGGAATTCCTTCAGGAAGGAATTCCTTTCTGGGTTTTTATCTCGGGATTCGTTTGGGAATTTCTTCCGAGATTTCTTCAGAGATTCCTCCCGGAATTTCTTCTATGATTTTTCCCAGGTTTCCTTTAGAGATTTCTCCCGCGATTTTTTTCTCTCAATGGTTCTTCCCTTGATCTCTTCTTAGATTCCTTTATTGATTTATCTCGGTATTCTTTCGGGCGTTCCTCTCGAAATTCATTTAGGGATTCCTTTGGATGGGGATTGCAGGAAGTCGTTTCAGGGATTCCTTGTCCCATGATTCCTTCATTGATTATTCCCGGGCTACCTTTAGAAATTTATTCTGGGATTTCTCCCAATATTCTTCTAATCATTCTTTCGGAGATCCTTTCGGGAATTCCCGCCGGTATTCATTTACGGGTTTCATCAGAGACACTATTAGAGATTCCTTCCGAATTCTTCCTGAGTTTTCTCTCGAGATTTCTTCATGAGTTTCTTCCGGTTTTCCCTCATGGATTCCTTCTGGGATTTCTCCAGGAGTTCCTTCATTGAATCATCCCGTGATTTCTTCGGGATACTTCCAGAGATTTCTGCCGGGATTCATTTCAGGATTCCTTTATTTATCCTTCCTGGGTTTTCGTCCAAGGTATCTCCAGGATTCTGTATTTTTGTAATTCCGCTAGGAATTCCACTCGGAATTTCTTCATTGATTCCACCCGAGCTTCCTACAGGGATTCCTTCGAGTTATTCTCCAACGATTTATTCCTCCCGGAACGCTTTTAGGGATCTCTCTCGGGATTCGTTTCGGGATGTTTCTTAGATTATTCCCGAAATTGCATCAGGAATTCCTTCAGGATTCTTTCTGGGTTTTCTCCCAAAGTTTCTTCTGCGATTCTTCCCCGGACTTCATCAGGGATTCCTTCATTGATTCTTGCGGTGTTTCTTCTTTGATTTTCTTAGGCTTCTTTTAGAGATTCCTCCCGAGTTTAATTCAGGGATTATTTCAAGGATTCATCCTGTGACCTATTCTTAGACTCCTTTATTGATTTCTAACGGGATTCTTTTAGGAATTCCTCCCGAAATTCATTTAGGGATTCCTTTGGATGGGGATTCTTCCATGATTCCTTCATTGATTGTTCCAAGGTTACCTTTCAGGAATTTATCCCGGGATTGCGCCCGATATTCTTCTAATGATTCTTTTGGAGTTCCTTTCAGAAATTTCTCCCGGTATTCATTTTGGGATTTCTTCAGAGACTCTTTCTGAGATTCCTTCAAAATTCTGCCTGAGTTTTCTCTCGGCATTTCTGCATGAATTTATTCCGGATTTCCCTCATCGATTCCTTCCGGGGTTCCTCCAGGTATTCCTCCCAGGATTCTTTCATTAAGTCATCCCGTGACGTCTTAATTGGTTCTTCCGGAATTTTTGAGGTATTTTTCCGAGATTCATTTGAGTATTTCTTCGTTGATTTCTCCGGTTTATTTTTCAGGAGCTTCTTCTTGTTCCACCCAAGGAACAATTCAAAGGCCTAAATAAGCATGCATGTTGAACTATTGCTGGTTTATAACATTTGCAGCTGAAAAAAAAAACAAATGCTGAATAATAAGCTGAAATGATGCTATTTACATTGGAAATAAGCCAAAATGCAACATTTGGCACGTATGTGAACAGCAATTTAATTATAAGCTTAACAAACGTCAGCAATTTGTGTTTGTTCGATTTGCCCTTACTTGCTTTAATATAAGCTGAAGAAGAACTTTCTTCTATGCGTTTAAAAACTTATGTTCAACAGTTTTCGATAGCTGATTATTGTAGTCTACTTAAGTTGAACAAATACTTTTGATGTTTAACACTTCAGCTACAGGGGATGGCCAAAATGTTTGGGATAGGCAACTTTTTTTCTCCCACAAAAAAAATTGAACATGCTGTAACTTTTCATAGAGTGCATCAAAAAATCTCAAATTTTGACTGTTTGTCAACCTATTATATGTGCATCATTGGTACAAATTTGGGCTCGATTGATTAATTTTTCGCGAAGTTAGAACCGTTCGGGTAAAACACTATTTTTTAGACAACTCATTTTTGAGCTGTCATATCTCGGAAACCAGTGAACCGAAGTGAATGAAGTTTTTAACGTTAATCAACAATATATTGACACTTGATACGACGTTATAAAATGTAATATTTTCTCACGACGAATTAAGTTATACCGAGTTGAAATTTTTACCCATATAGAGGAAAATAAGTCAAATTTACAATACCACACAAAAATTATCAAATGTGTTCTTCCTTCAATCTAAATAGGCTCCAATATATCTGATTAGAGATAATTTGAGAACAGAAGTGGAAAATCATTGGATATCAACACTAAAATTTTTTGACATTGATGTAAAAAAATTACATATTTTCGAGAAAAATCCAAAAAGTGTCAATCCATGATAACTTTTTTCAACGTTTAAAAAATATCTATGTATTAATAGTTTGTGAAGCATTAACTAATTGTTAGTGTACGTTTAAAATTTCATTCAATTCGGTTCACTGGTTTCCGAGATACGACAGCTCAAAAATGAGTTGTCTAAAAAATAATGTTTTACCCGAACGGTTCTAACTTTGCGAAAAATTAATCAATCGAGCCCAAATTTGTACCAATGATGCACATATAGTAGGTTGACAAACAGTCAAAATTTGAGATTTTTTGATGCGCTCTATGAAAAGTTATAGCATGTTGAACTTTTTTGTGGGAGAAAAAAAGTTGCCTATCCCAAACATTTTGGCCATCCCCTGTATTGTGGGAACGTTCAAAAATGGTTTAACAGTAAGCTATATAAACGGATTTATGATTTGTTTGTTCGATTATCACTTTTCGATTGAATAACAGGTCAAAATGTTTATAATAGAGCAGTACTGGAAGGTTCCTCATTATTAAATATGTATTGATGTTTGTTGCACACCAATGCAAAATATTCGAAACACTTGCCAATTTTCGTAGCTATTTCAAAGTTGTAGTCATCTTCACAACTTTTTTTTAAATAAATAATTACAACCTTCCATAAATCTGAATATGACACATTCTACCGTGACGTTACAACGTTATGACGCCTTTTTGGTCAGATTTTTCACTATAACTCGAAAATTCGACCGTAAACCCTCAAATATTTTTGCATATTCGGAATAATTGTAAAATTTCCAATAAGTTTAATCTGTTGAACATTGAGTTTTCATTGGAAAAGTATGTTTAAAATGATATGCAAAAATATTTGAGGGTTTACGTTCGAATTTTCGAGTTATAGTGCAAAATCTGACCAAAAAGGCGTCAAAACGTTGTTACGTCACGGTAGAATGTGTCATATTGATATTTCACAGCTTGGTGAAGATGTTTCACTCTTAGCGAGCAACTTACCAATTCCAGGATGGCGTAGTCGGCAAGGCATGCGACGGGTGATTGGGAGATCACGAGTTCAAATCCCAAGTTGAGAAACTTTTATTAGAAGAGCTTGTGTGTTATAAATGTGTTTAGATGCGACAAATAAACATGATTGTACCATAATGGGGCACGTTCGGTGTAGTACTAGATGTGTAGTAAGGACTGAATTTTTGTATGGTGAGAAGGTCAATTCTCCGTTTCTGCAATGAAATGGTGCAAAAAGCGTGGGTATTATGATTCCTTGCCTAATTTGATGCTGTTTGAGCAAAACTTTGGATAACAGTGTTGTTGTTTTCTCCATTTCTTGCAACATAAACAACATAGCTTTCCAAAGTTTTGTTCAAACCAAGGATGTTTTGAGCCAAGGATGTTTTCGATCACCTGATAATCATTTGACTCATTTGTCTATAACTCAGTTCAGAAGTCCATTATTGCAATGTGGTGTTCGGCAAACTTGTAGATTAATGTTTTTCCTACAATTATCACCAAGGACGCCATATCTTAACTCTTAATATTTACGGTGCGGTGTGAGAGCACTAGTACCACCTACTCATACTAAACGATCGAAAAATCCGATCGTTTAGTATGAGTAGGTGGTATTAACACCTTTACGCCGTAAATATCAGAGTTAGAATATGGCGTCCTTGGTGATAATTGTAGGAAAAACACTAATCCACAAGTTTGCCGAACACCACATTGTAATATTGGGCTTCTGAACTGAGTTATAGACAAATGAGTCAAATGATTGCCAGGTGATCGAAAACATCCTTGGCTCAAACAGCATCAAATTAGGCAAGGAATCATAATACCCACGCTTTTTGCACCATTTCATTGCAAAAACGGAGAATTGACCTTCTCACTATAGTAAAATTCAGCTCTTTACTACAAATCTAGTACTTAACCGATCTGTCCTATTGCACCTCCACTTCAATTTGTTTTTTGTTTTCGCAGCAGGTTATTATAGCTGAATACAAGTTCAATATGAGGCTGATATAACGCAGATTACTTCTGATTGTAAAGCCTGTATCGCGCTTGTAGAAAAGATTGCTGAATAACTTCTCCACTTTTGTTTGAACAACGCCTGATTACAAGCTGTGATGAAATAATATTAAACTGTAATTCAATCGAATGTGGAATAAAAATGTCATTGCAATGTTGGTTAAATGCGTGATTGGTCTCATTTCTCTACATGTTATTTCCGGGATTTCTTCTGGTATTACGTCAGGGGTTTCTCTCTCTCTCTTTGAGTGATTTTTTTCCGATATTGTATCTAGGATTTCTAGAAAACTATTAGTGCATACTACAAAGGGTAAGAAAATGTCAACATTGATTGGGCTTTATGGTCGTGCGATAAGGGGCGTCTGGCCGTCTTGCCGTTTCGTAAGCCTCGAGGTGTAGGTTCGTTTCCCGCTCCAGTCGGTTTAAACTTTTCGTCAACCAAAAAATTCTCCACTGGGTGTTTCGCGTGTTGTCCGTTGTTTCATGTTGGTGATCTGGTTGAGGACGCTGTAGTGTCTTAACGTCATTTTTAGATTCTCCCTTACGAACAGATCCTGGCTGCACTCAGCGAAGTAAACTACCGAAATTCATCAAAATACCTTATGAAATTTAGCCATAACTGTAAAGTATGGATGCCATGAGAATACCTTATGAAAATTGATGATGCTTGGTATGAAATAATTACATAAGCTATGAAAATTAATTAATAATTACATAAGCTAACTTATGAAAAGAGCAGAAAAATCGTAAAATGATGCAGACTGGAATCGATCCATGAACGTCGAGATCACTGAGCTCATGCCCAGCCCACACGGCTATCGACGCCAAAATGTGAGTCGATTCTGCGACATAAAGCGACCTTACGAAATTCATCCTAATCGTTATGATTTGTTTAAAGACCATTTCATAAGTTAGACCTTATGATAATCTTAGGTTTATTTGGCTGAGTGTGGACTAAGATAAGATAGATAAAGATTTTTTGTTGTAAGTCGTAATGTAATCTAACAGTTCTTGTTGTGTTATTGTGATATTTGCACCCATTTAGACTCGGCCCGAATTGATTATTTTCATAGTCGAATTTCGCACACGACTTCGCAGCAGCTTGCGTGCACAAGTTCGGTTGAGTTCATGGTTCATGACAGGGGCGTCGGATGCACCAAGGTTTTTATATATTGTAAGGTTGAGCATGACGTTTAGTTTGTAAAGAAAAGCAGAGGAAGCGAAATCTCAAAGGAATTTGAGGAGGCGGGGGATTTGTTTGCAGAATTTCTCACGGTGAAAAAATAATGGCCGCTTAGCCAGTTTTGACATTTAAGACTACCTTAGAATATGTAAATACCTTGGGAGTAACAACAGCCTGTCAACAGGTAATCCAGATAAGTTTGATTAGTATGAAATGTCGCTGGGAAATGATGATCTAGTGGACTCTCAAATTATAACAGTAGTCTAAACATTGATGTGAAACCCAATATCATCTTTTCACTCGTTTATATTTGTCTTGTGTCTACACGGATGCTCTTTCGAACCTACTGTTCAACATAGTACTGGAAGGAGCGATAAGGAGAGCTGGCGTGCAAAGGAGCGGAACCATTTTCGCATATACAGTGTATCAAACAATTGTCCGTACAATAATTTTTTGGTCTAAATAATTTTTCATTCAAATGTTCATAACTTTTTTATACGTCAATCAAAAACGCTGAAATATCGACCATTCATGGATAAGTTCCATTGGTAAAATTTTGAGCGAGATCGATTAAGTTTTCTGAAAGTTATAAAACCTTTTTATATGGTGTATGATTGATCAAAATTTCAGCGTATTTGATTGACGTATAAAAAAGGTATGGACATTTGAATGGAAAATTATTTTGACCAAAATATCTGTACGGACAATTGTTTGATACACTGTAATATTATGCTCCTGGGCTTCGCGGACGATATCGACATCATCGGGATCGACCGTCAGGCTGTAGAAGAGGCGTTCATACCTTTTAAAGTGGTCTTCTCACTTCACTGGACCGGGACCGTGCCGGGCTCCGACCGTGCCCCGGTCATCGATTTCTTTCTAACGATATCTGTGGCGTGCTTCTCACTAGCCCGGCCGGGACCCGACCGAGTCCCGGCACGGTGTGATGGGAAACACGCCATAGTAGTTGCATGTAAGAAATCGATGACCGGGGCACGGCCGGGCCCCGCACGGTCCCGGCCCGGCGTAATGGGAATAGGGAGATTGCGAGAATTGGATTTGCTGGTGGTCAACATCGGCCAGACTCTAATGCGATAATGATGTTACCAGCGTAGTGAGAAGACGGATTACGGCTGAAAATCAGGCCTTTTTTGGTCTGCGAAACCAGCTGAAGTCCCGTAGGCTGCAACGAAGACAAAACTCGCGTTGTACAAGACTCTGATTCTTCAGGTTGTTTTATTCGGTCATGAAGCGTTGACGTTGAAAAAAGTTGATCGGAGAGCCTTTGGAGTCCTCGAACGTAAAGTGCTGCGAACAATATTCGTCGGTAAACTGGAGGATGGCATTTGGCGGCGTCGCATGAATTACGAATTGTACCATGTATATAAAGAGATGGATATAGTGAAGCGACTGAAGCACGGAAGATTGCGGTGGGCTGGGCACGTAGTTCGTATACCGTTGGAACAACAAGCTAATATCATATTCAGCAAAGAACCAGGATGGAGCCTTCGGCTTCATGGACGGCCGTGAACTCGTTGGCTTTTTGCAGTTGAGTTGGACTTACGGACTCTAAACGTTCTGGGCGACTGGAAGCGATTGGCCCAGGACGAGACCAGTGGAGGCATACCTACATCATTCGCCTTATACTCACCGCTACGAGTTGTAGCCCATCAAGTATCAAGTAAGCATCTACGCGGATCAGAGTTTAACAATAGTGTGGTAGTTTAATACATCACTGAGTAGGCCATGCTAGTGAGGAGGATCATTATTATTACAACTGTCAACTGGACAAGTACCACATTGGCGACGAGCATGAACCCATTGCAGTGCGAAGGGCCAGGAGAAGCTGAAAATTTTCTGGACGGACATTGTGAAGCAAATTGTGGATGACTGGAATCCACTGAAGCACATTCGGAAGTGAAGATCTAATACAGCGGAAACAAGAAGGAGACCGGAAAACAAAAGACGAAGAGTTAGCGGACAACTTGGTCGTGATATTTCTCAAAGGTGTCATGGAGAGGCGTTCTTTTTGGTGCCACGTTCCGTAATAGGAGAACAAAATTGTGAGTAGCTGGAATTATTGGTAAATATAAATTGTCTGCATATCCGACGGATAGTATCTGATCGGATCAGACACGAGGGAAATCGAAAAATCTTGCCTCGAAAGAGGGAGATGCCTGAGCGGTAGATGACAATCTGACCGTGGAAGGCAATAATGTCTCGCCTCAGAGTAGGGAGACGCCAAAGCGGCAGATGAAAATCTGGCCGGGGCTGGCGATAATGTCTCGCCTTAGAAAAGGGAGACGCCAAAGCGGCAGATGAAAATCTGGCCGGGGCTGGCGATATTGTCTCGCCTCAGAGTAGGGAGACGCCAAAGCGGCAGATGAAAATCTGGCCAGAGCTGGCAATAATGTCTCGCCTTAAAGAAAGGAGACGCCAAAGCAGGAGATAAAAACCAAGCCTGGCAGGCATTAAGAATTTAGAGTAAATTGGGTCAAGATTTCGGAGAGAGTGAAAGCACAGACAAACAGACATAACACTTTTCAAAACGACTTGGCACATGCATTTAACGATCAATTCAAATTTCATTTGATTTGCGCGATCCTTCCACTAGATCAGTCTTGGTAAAATCACATTCAAAGCTCACTCATGAACCGCTCCTGCGTGAGTAAACTCGCGCGCGATTCTGAATCATTTTCTCACGCGCGAGATTTTCATGCAAAATCTCGCTCTCACGAGTCAGGCGCCGAAATCTCGTTCGTTTGTAAAACGAATCCAAATCAATTTGAACGACATCCAATGTTGTTGTACGATAGGTTTGCTTTTGTTCTATCATACAATCCTAAAAACTTCGATGTAAATAATTAGAACACTAAGAAATAACGCAATGAGTGAAATCGCGAGTCAACTCATGCATGATTTTTTCGGCAGTGAGTTTGGCGAGTCAAGAATCGCGCATGAAACAACTCAAGCATGAGATTTGAGAATTTGAGTTTTTACCAACACTGCACTAGATGCGCCAGTGTTCGATCGCTTTGACGTTTGCCAGTGTACACGTTGCTGAATGATGCAAACGAAAATTACAGGCGCTTTGTTTAGTAGTGTACGTGTTAGATAAACGTCGAATTCCATCATGGCCGCAGTGTCGCGCGCGGTTCTACCGACAGGTAGCAGTGTGCTCATAAAAAAGACACCGGCCAAAAGTTTTTGAGAAATTTCCTTTAAGAGTTACGTCTGTTTGTCTGCGGTGAAAGTGCACTAACTGTAACACAATAGTTCAACAATTTTCAGTAATAAAACACAAGTCGAAACAAACAGGACAAACAAGCCGAATATTTTCTCAAAATAAAACGCATTATGACAACGTTAGACTGTGTGCGACATGGTTTACAATAACAAATATTTTTCCATGTGTAATGGGCCGTAATAGTTATTTATTGCTAATTTGGAGAAAACATGGGAGAAAATTTTCCACTTTACGGAAGATTGAAAAGCTACCGCAGCTGTCAGACTGATGATTTTCACCAATGTATCATCAATCAGTCCAAGGATACCTTGGATCGAGCCTTGGATACGACGCCGATGATCATTGTTTGTTGTTGCTTTTCAGAACATTTCACAAAGCATGCTTTGATTTGACCAAACTTTTTGATGATACGATCATTTTCATGGCTGCGGTAGGACTTTGACAGCTGCGGTAGAACTCGGCGACTACCGCAGAGTGGAAAATTTTCTAAAAATCCGCAATATGCAACAAGTTGCAAAAAGGTGATTTTTTCAGCACAAGAGTGCTGAAGAAATCGAGTTTTGCAACGAGTTCCATACAACATTTTATGCAATGATTTTTTTCATTATACAACTCATTTGAGTTGTATAATGTTCATAGTGCAACTCAAATGAGTTGCATTATGAACATTATGCAACTCATTTCAGTTGCATTATGAACCAGTTCGGAAAAGTTGGCCTTTTTGATACCAAAATGAGTTAAATAAAATAGAAATTGAATTGCATAAAAGAACATTATCTTTTAAACAAAATGAGATGTGGTAGTTTGGTACATCACTGAGTAGGCCATGCTAGTGAGGAGGATCATTATTATTACAACTGTCAACTGGACAAGTACCACAAATAGTATAAAAGTTTGACTGAAATAGATACTTGTTGATGTTATTGGTACTTGACTATTGATAACATTTTTATTTGCAATTTCTCATCGTAATAGGCTGTTTTACCTCACGCAAATCTGACAGGAAAAGGCCTACTTTCCCACACCAAATAAACAGTGCTGTAATGGTTCATTACAGCACTGATTTGCGTTGCGTAATGAACCATTACAGCACTGTTTTCAGTTTTGATCAACTTCTTGATGCTTTCTGGTCGCAGTTTTGAAAAATTGTGACAACTTCACAGTAAAACCTGCAATGATCAGATTTTCTTAAACAAGTCTATGAACATCAGTGTGCAGTTTGATGGAAAAGTTTTGTTAAAAAATATCCTCAAGCGGTAATTTATAAATTGCAAAAAACGTTGTACGCAACTCGGTGCAGAACTCGATTTTTACAGCACTCGTCGTAATTATCCAACTCGGCAAGCCTCGTTGGATAAATGTACGACTCGTGCTGTAAAAATCTTCATTCTGCACCTTGTTGCGTAAACTACTATTTCAATATTTCAATTGTGAGACGCTCAGGGTGTTGATGTAACCTACCACCTGCTCGATAGGTACGCAGATTTTCTCGCCATGGTGTAACATCAGTTTTCAGTGTTACAAAAAACTCATCGCAAGCTTTCGGCAACTTGCTGCCAGAATGTTTTTCTTGCAACAGTGTTAGTGAATGCGATGTTATTTTCTCATTTTTATCGTAAGCTCGGTGGGCGTGGTTAGGTTCTCTCATTCTTCGCATTGGTCCCGTTGTGATAGAGAGCGCATACTTCCACGCAGTAGCTCTATCCCTGTCACACCAACGTGCCCTGGTATCTCCTGCCTCTGGCAGCTGCAATCTTCCATGTAGCACTCTGCTACAGTGTTTCCATTTTTGATTTTCTCGCCTCTCGTCTTTTCATTCGGTTGGACATCTGCCAGATTGAGTGCGACAACAGTCAGTGCAAGTATGTTTGTCGTTGTGGAGGAAAATGATTTATGTTCCGGGAACTGGTTGGAATTGGCTGATGATGGTGGCGGCGCACATTAGTCCCGTCCGCCGGTTGCTATCGTTTGCAGATGTTTTGCCTCTCTCCGTATAAATATGTACTTAGGAGGGTCGGAATAGGGTGGGATGAGGATTCGGACGGTTGGAAGGATCTGCGCGTCTTTTCTCCGGTTCAGTGCTTCTCGGCTGTTATTGTGCCCAAATGTAGGTATGGGCAGATCAGAGGAAGACCATTTGTCGGAGGATGTTAGCATTAGTAGCACTATTGTAGCATTTACGGTCGAACGAAGGGTCGGACTGAGTTATCAGTGTCTTGATGAGCCAATATGGATGGATAGTTTATTCATATCAATAGACAAATTCTGTGACTATGAGCGAAAAATACTCTTGGCAAGGAAGGATTTTAACCCGTGACCCTTCTGCACTGGTTAAATCTTTCACCACTAAACTAATTATTCAATATGTCTCATTCAAATCAGACAATGAAATAGAGTATTGTACCATTTGGGCAGGTGTACCTATTTTGGGCACTTGCCGCTATAACTAAGTCAATTTCAAACCGATTGATTTGAATTTTTGTACAGAGTTAGATATTGTACGTGCCTAACTCTATACAACATTTCAAATCAATCGGTTTGAAATTGACTTAGTTATAGCGGCAAGTGCCCAAAATAGGTACACCTGCACAAATGGTACAGGACCCTACCTACTAGTAGAAAAGTTATATAATTCAGCTTGTAAATTGGTATTCGATCAAATAGAAAAATTTAAATTAGGTTTTTTTTATCTTCATTTCAGTTGACGATCCGATCTCGTTCGATACAGACGTGTTTGTTAGATCGAAAGCTATAAGCAAAGCTGTTTCACAGCTGAAGTGATTTTGTGAGGTTAAGTGGTGTGAACAATAGGCAGACAATGGAGGGTCTGGTGAAAAATACGCTGATGTTTAGGTTCCCGGATGGTGCTACTGGACCAAGTGTAGTGGAAATGGCACGGTTCGCCAAGAGTTTCGACGCAGACAAATTTACAATGGAGAGCGTGTACAAGATCTCCGAGGAACGATGCTTGTGTATCAAGTTCATGAATGAACGATCGATGAAGGACGCTTTGATGCAGAATCCCGAGAAACACGTGTTCGAATACTCGAATGGCGAGAAGGTGCAAATCACGATGTCCGTCGCAGGTGGATGCAGCAAGTACATACGTATTTTTGATCTGCCACCAGAAGTGCCAGATCAGGAGATTTCGTTGGTTCTTTCGAAGTATGGGGTGGTGCGGAGAATGGTCCGGGAAAGGTTCCCGGCGCAGTTGGAGTTGGATCTGACAACCGGAGTCCGTGGGGTATACATAGAAGCGAAAAAGGAGATCCCAGCTACACTTTTCTTCCTCAACCGCCGAGGACGAGTCTACTACGAGGGCGTTAAGCATAAGTGTTTTCTCTGCAAGGAAGAAGGACATCTCAAGGCGGAATGTCCTCGTAACAAGGCGAACCAGAAAAAGGCAAACGACGCGATGGTGGAGACTTCGGCTGGTCCTTCCACTGTTAAGCAGACTAGTTATGCAGCGATGCTGAAAAGTAAAACACCTGTTGCGGACGTGCTTGAAAGCACGATGACAGTGCTTGTACCGGCGACAGCGAAAATAGCGAAAAACATCGAGACGGACGCGTGCGTTGCAGGTGTGGATGACGAGGATAAGGAGGCCACGCGGCCACCCGCGGATGAAGGCGACGATGATGGCTGCGAAGAGACTTCGGAATCGGAGTCCGTGGCTGCCCCGGCGATGGAAATGGATGAATGCAGCTCCGTGTTGAAGAGACAACATGACAGTTCCTCGACAGAGGATGAGGGCTTCAATCGGGTTACGAGAAGTCGTAAACAAAAGAAAGAGGAGGACGTTTTGAACGTTATTGCATCGGTACCAGTTCCCACGAAGGGTAGCGGTAAATCGAAGCCAAAGAATTGAGGTTAGTTCAAGGGACGTAGCTATCCTAAACTTTAGCGATGACAACGGCGACGTTTTAGAGGTTATGTTTTTGGATATCGTTTTGATATGGTTGACGTGGGATTTTGGTTATGTTTGATGACAAAGGCAAAGCGGTAAGGGTATGAGATTGATATTTGATTGAATTTGGCGTTCTGGCAAGCATGAGTTTCGATGATGTTTATGGCTATGGAATTAGGTTACGAGACTGGTATTTGGAATATTTTAGGTTATGGATTGTTTTTTTTGTCGCTATTGCGAACCTTTTGATATGATCAATGTTTTGACGACTATGGCTATGGACTTGGATTTTGATATGAAGCATTTTGTTTTGGATATTTCAGATGAATTTTGTTCGGAAAGTGGTATCTGTGAATATCAACGCGATTAAGGTGGAAGTTAAAAAGCTTTTGTTGAAGGAGTTCATCCTGAACAACGATTTTGATGTGGTGTTTTTACAAGAAGTGGCTTTTGATGATTTTACTTTCCTGCCATCACATAAAGCGTATGTGAACAGGAACGACGGAAGTTCTGGCACAGCAATTTTAGTCCGTAAATCAATCGATACGCGTGACTGTATAAAATGTCCTTCAGGAAGAATAATTTCAATTGTTATAGACAACATCAATTTTGTCAACATATATGCGCACGCGGGATCACAATACAAGGCAGAACGGGATGATTTGTTTGAAATGCAAACTATTGGGCATTTGAGCAAACCTGCAGTCACGGAAACGTTAATAGGAGGAGATTTCAATTGCATACTGGAAGATGATGATTCGCGTGGGAGTTTTAAAAACGTCAGTAAAGGTTTAAAAACCCTGACTAACTTATTTGATTTGAAAGATGTCGAGTTGAGGCTCAAAGGACAGAAAAAGCAATTCACTTTTTTCAGGAATGATTCCGCTTCGCGGATCGATAGATTTTACTCTTCTAGAGCCTTATTGGGCAAAATTAGCAAATTTGTAACACGAGCGATACCGTTTTCGGATCACCATGCGATCTTTTTCAATTATGAAATTGAATCAGAGAAAAAAATTCCCAGTTACGGAAGAGGTTACTGGAAGATCAAAGATTTTCTTTTACGCGATGATGGTTTATCTCAAGAGTTTTCGGAAGTATATGAGAGCCTTCGTTCTAGAACAAAGTATTTACATAATTTTGCGGAATGGTGGAGCTTTGATGTAAAAAATAAGATCAAGCAGTTTTACAATTCCAAGTTTTTTGAATTTACCCAGCGCACACGTCTCGAAAAGGAAGTGTGGTATACTAAATTAAAAGAATTGGAGGATGGACAATTGAATAGAGAAAATGTTGGTGACGAGATGTCCGTAGTCAAGTCTAAAATTGTAAATGCTGAAAATCAACGTCTGCAATTGATTTGTTCAAGGTTTCAACCCAGTACGATGTTAGAGGCCGAAAAGTTAGGTATTTATCAAGTTTCAAAGTTAGTTAAAATGCACAGTAATCACAATCGTATACAGTTAAAAAATGATGAAGGCGTTTTATGCAATAATGATCAGACGAAGCAAATGGTCTACGATCATTACAGACATTTTTTCGACGAAAGCAAAAACCATGATAATACTCTTTCTATGTTAGATTCTATTAGGAAAACACTTAGTGATAATTCCAAACAGTTATTAATGGAACCAATAACTGAAGATGAGCTTTATAATACTATCAAAAGTAGTACAATGAAGAAATCGCCTGGGCCAGACGGCATCACTTATGAGTTTTATCTCGTTCATTTTGCTTTGCTTAAAAAAGATTTGCTTAAACTTTTTAATGGAATATATTCTGGTGAAATTGTACCAATTGAAAATTTTTCGAGTGGAATCGTAACGCTGATCCCAAAAGTTGGAAACAAATACGATTTAAATAATTACAGGCCAATCAGTTTGTTAAACTCGGATTACAAGCTTTTTTGCAAAATTATTGCAAATCGTCTGAAAACATACCTGGAAGAACTAATTGAGGAAGGGCAAACAGCTGGCATTAAAAATAAAAGTTGTACGGACAATCTTGACATTATTCGAACGATGGTTGTTAAGGCTCAACAATCGAGAAAGTTTAAATTTGCTTTGCTCAGTTTAGACCTTGAGAAAGCCTTCGATATGGTCAGTCACAGGCGCTTGTGGCAAACCTTGGAAAAATTTCAGTTACCTGAACAGCTGATTAAATGCATAAAACAGTTATACGGAAAAGCGTCATCGAGAATTCTGATTAATGGTTTTTTATCACCATCTTTCAAAATTAAAAGGTCCGTAAGACAAGGATGCCCATTGTCCATGTTACTTTTTGCCCTATACATTGAACCACTGATAAGACATTTGAATAGCAGTATTTCTGGAATTTTGATATGCAATCGATTTGTCAGAGTTTTAGCTTTCGCTGATGATTTGACTCTTATTCTAAGAAATGATAGTGAATTTGATGCTGTGATGCATATAATAGAAAATTTTACAAAATTTGCTGATATAAAGCTAAATGTTAAAAAATCTGGTTTTCTAAGGTACAACAATTGTAAGTTGGGACCGCAGCTCGTTGCAGAAAAAAATGAGTTAAAAATACTAGGAATAGTTATTGATACAAATTATAAAAAAATGGTGGAAAATAATTTTGCTAAAATCATACGAAGTGTTAATGCTACAACACAAGTTCATATGTCGAGGCGACTTAGTTTACTGGAGAAAGTGATAGTTTTGAATACTTATATACTTTCAAAGTTATGGTATGTTTCACAAACATTACCACCAAGTAATATTCATCTTGCCCAAATCAAGAAAACGAGTGGATACTTTTTGTGGGGATGTCACAGGATTTTTAAAATTGAGCGTACTCAGTTATACTTGCACAATTTAAAAGGAGGGTTGAATTTACTCGATCCAGAAACACAATGTAAGTCGCTTTTTATCAGGAGTATACTTTTCAAAGGATATGAGCCAGTAAATCACTATTTCACTTCAACTGACAATTTGAAAGGGTTGAGTCTTAACACTCAAAGGTTTATAAATAAAGCAAATGAAATTAAGAAGTTGTCTTACTTAACAACAAATAAACAAATATACGATTATTTTATTGATAGAATGTGCATCAAAGTTAAAATGGAGGAGAAGTATCCTCAAATTTGCTGGAACGATATTTGGGAAAATATTAATAAAAACTTTTTAACATTATCTACAAGATCTACTTTGTACGAAATGTTCAACGATATTATTCCAAACAATATTAAAATGTTCAATAATATCGCTAATGTAGATGATTTCCAATGTGACATTTGTGGTAAACCGGATGATAATATACATAGAGTAACAAATTGCTTGAAAACTTCAGAAATCTGGTTGTGGGTGTTGAAAATATTAAAAGATAGATTTGAAATACGAATTGAATCACCTCTGTTACTTCTATATAAGGGAATAAGTAAACAAAACAGTAAATTCAAGGCAGCTTTATGGCTGATATGTGAAGCTATAGCGTATAATGTAAAAAACCATAAAAATCCAAGTTTATTCATGTTTCAAAAAAGAATAAGAGATACAAGATGGAATAATAATAAGTTATTCAAGAAACACTTTGGAAACTACCTTAACATCTGTTGAAAACATACAGAATTTTGTTAAGAATTAGGATTAAGATTAGCTATAAAAACACCTTTGTATGTGAAATACTTTGTAATGTTTTTTGTGAATGCTTTTAAAAGATAAATAAACGGTAAAAAAAGAAAAAAAAAAAAAAAAAAAAAAAAAAAATCCGACCCTGTCTATGGCAGTTAATAGTGCTACGAAAGGATTTCCATACTTCTTGATATGTGTTGATCAGATGCGACTGCTTGCCAACTCGGTGGAAATGGATCAAGTGTAAATATAGAATTGATCTTTTTTAGTTAGTTTTCAGGCTGTTGTACCTTTCTTCACACCGGGCCGAGTTGATTACTTATCCAGATGATGCTACACGAGCCAAACGATTACGTAAAGTGAATAATGGGATCCGTCGTCGGCTGGGTTGCTTCTGGAAATGCTATCATAATGCCTGGTTTACATTGTTCAACTGAAACGATCATTTCACTTGCTAACTTCTCAAAAATGTTCAATCCAATGGAATGATGTGTTTAGACTGAGCAAATGACTTGAGTGTTCACTTGAATGCTCTTGAATGCATCTCAGTTGAAGCAAGTGTTTACATTGTTCAACTCGTGCGGAGCGTAAGGAAACTGAATTGAATTCATCTCACTGACAGATGACCTGAATTCAGCTCACATGAATCGCGGGTTTAGACGGGGCAAGTGAGACGATTTCGTTCGACTTGCATGAAAAAGTTCAACATGTTCAACTTTCGTTCAAGTCAAGTCAGTTGCTCAAGTGAGATGAATGGTGGTGTTTACACGTTCAATTCGCATTCAAGTGGGCATTTTCCATTGACTTGAATCAAGTCACTTGCACTGTCTAAACCAGGCATAAGGGTGAATGTTTATGCAGACCTTTGTACCTGGATTTTGGATTTAAGGTGAAACGGGACGCCGTGTTATTTTTCCTATCTTGCCTCTCTTTCTAACAATTTGCCTCGCGATTTTGAAGATGGTAATCTCGAGTTCTATTGCACTGAAGATGATGAAAAACAATCAGCATGTGCAGTGCAAGTGAGCATACGCAATGATAGGTTTTTGTTGCAAAATATGAAGTAGAATCTGAGATTACCATCTTAGTAGCAACAGAGCAATGGCGGATATTTACCCGACCGTCCCGTCCGCCCTTAAAGATCTCACAGTTTGCAATGTGAAGAGAACACACGTGAAAAAATTACCAATCTTCAGTTTACGGGACGAAGTTATAACTGAATCAAAACTCGTTGAGATATGGAATCTAGCGTCTGGCAATAAAATTGGCTTCAAATGGGGGTCTAATTGGAAGATTATACTAGAGATGCATTTTGCAGGAACGGTACAGGCTGAGACACGAAAGCTGTTTTGCGTTGATAAATCAAGTGATAGCAGTGGAGTGCAATGTTATGCAAGTACAATTATTCAATTCAGTATCCTTTATCCACAGACAAACTTTATCCTTTAGTAGTCGCGCTGTTATATTTTGTAGAACTCGTTGAAAATGGCAGTGGTGACCGACCGCGCGACTGCCCAAAGGTTGAAATTTGGAAACGCGCTGATATTCAGCAATGTGTTCTTGCTGCTAGAGGAGGATTTCTCCTATAGTTGTTGCTTCGTCAAGTATTTCTTCGCGAAGGCTCTGTAACCAAGGGTTTATACGAGAATGTTTTAAACAATTTCATCGCTAATTTCTCCTGGATTACGTTGTGCTCTGAGGTTCCTTTACAAACTTCTCTGAATTTAGTTTTTATCGATGATTCCTCCATGAAATTCTCCAATAAAATATGCACTATTGAGTTACGTTGTTAACTCTTGGGTAATTTTCGCTGAGACCGGCCCACTATTTACACCTTGTCTTCAAAAATGTTTAATGTGCCGATTTTCTGAAAGTCCTCGCCAAAAAAGTGAGGAAAATGCATTTGGTTACTCAAATCGATGGACCCCCCGTTAGTTAGAGCTCCAACAATTTTTGCAGACCCCCCGATTTTGATCAAATGGTGGCTCATTTAAACCGTTATAACTCGGAAGTTTCTCCAACAACCACCTTAAAACGAAATATTGTTGTAAAGAGGAAAGATAGAGCTACTATTTGCAATAATAAAAAGTTAGGTCGGCCATATTGATTTTGGCCGCCATCTTGGATTTTTATACCAAAACATTTTTTTCACCATGATGGCAACCACCGACGCCCGATTTTCAAAATTTTTGCATCAATTGAAAGCTGAGACATTTATACATAACATATCAAAAAATTAGAGATATCTTTTTTTCCTATCAAAAGTTATCAGCCGTTCTGTAAATCAAGCCACGTTTTCAATGATGCGGGCATTGCTTTTATAACTATTTTTTTGTGTTTTGAAAAGCTTAAACCTTCAGCTTTACATTAGTGGGTTCAGATTTTAAATTCGTGTTCGTAAACACTGCGAAATAACGCTGCATTTATGTAAACGGCTGGCACCGGGCCCGTGCGCAAAAGTGGCGTGATTTACAAAACGGCAGATAACTTTTGAAATAAAAAAATTATATCTCTAATTTTTTGTTATTGTTATGTATAAATGTCTCAGCTTTCAATTGATGCAAAATTTTGAAAATCGGTGGTTGCCATCATGGTGAAAAAAATGTTTTGGTATAAATATCCAAGATTGCGACCAAAATCAATATGGCCGACACATTACTGTAAATAGTAGCTCTATCTTCCGTCTTTTCAACAACAATTCGTTTTGAGGTAGTTTTTGGACAAGTTTCCGAGTTATAACGGTTTAAATGAGCCACCATTTGACCAAAATCGAGGGGTCTGCAAAAACTGTTGTGGCTCTAACTTACGGGGGGTCCATCAATTTGAGTAATTAAATGCATTTTCCTTACTTTTATAGTGAGGATTTTCAGAAAATCGGCACCTTAAACATTTTTGAAGACAAGGTGTAAATAGTGGGCCGGTCTCAGCGAGAGTTACCCAATATCTTGTGTAATTTATGTAAAAATCTGTGGAGGAAAATCTGAAAGAATTCCAAAATGAATCTCAGGAGATATTTACTATTTTTGCTCACTATCGCATACACATACGGATGAGGGACAATTTTCATCGCATACGATGCTATTTTTTGAACTTATTGCGATGTATCTGGTAAAATCATATAAGAGTGCAAATTAACTTTTATAATGTATCACTACATCGTAGTAGACGATATTCTGATGTTTTATTGTGACGAACTTTACTTATTCGCAAAAGAGTTCGAGCAGGCTCGCAAAGTGTCAAATGAATTCGCATAATTGCGCACTGCGATGATTATACGACTTCGCTTGGTACTTTTCTTATTATGTCAGTTAAACTCGCATTAGTGTACAAACTAAATCGCATAAAAGTAAAAATAAACTCGTTAAAATGTGCATACAAACTCGCATAAGCTAGAATCGTTAACGTTAGTATATTGCGATGTGATATGTGATAACAATAAAAGAGGTGCTGTTGGAGTGCCAAAAAGCTACAAGAAAGTTAACAGTTTTGTTGACCTGATAATTAGCACCACTCATTTGCTTACAAGAGATCGGTAGTGATAACTTGTTTGGGAAATCACGCTTCGTCATTTTGAGCTCCAAATAGCTTGTCGAACTCGTACAGCGCAGGGAAACCAAGTGCATCCCAATATACACTGAGGTGAGTTAGAATGTCATGAACAATTCAAGCATAATTTTTCAAATCGACGTATCTAACTTTTTCACTGATCTGAGTAAATTCATGGTCAATGTTGACGACCATTTCACTAAAATAGTTTTTCATAAAAATACTTTTCATAAGTTTTTTCGTGCTTATGAACACCAGGGATATAGCACGCACTAGGTAAGAAACAAAACCTACTCATTCCATATCATTTTCACAATGAATTTTGACAAAAATACACATACACCGGGTTGGTTAGAGATACGTCATGCCAGATACGTCGCTTTTGTATGGTGCCTGTTACTTTTAATTTTGGCTAGATACGTCGTTTGGTTTTCTCATATATCAAAACGGTGTATCTATCAGTAAAGTTGTAAACATCAAAATAGTTAGATACGTCGTTTTGAAAAATATGCATAGTTAAACAAATTAAGCAATAAATCATCAAACAGTGATGTGGATTCTTCAATTTGCTTTATGAATCATGCATGCAGCAGTAAACCCGGATTTGTTTACATTCTCGAGTTACGTCGGATTGAAAAGTTATGCTTGAATTAATCAGTGTGTTTCATAAGTGTTGTTTGGTGTTAAAAGTGAAGTCTGGCTCGAAAATCCAAAGGTTCTTAGTTTGATACTGAGGTGACAAGAATTGTTTTTTAAAATTTATATTATTAACATGTTATATTACGTCGCTATAGTGCACACCGTGCATCGTATAGGATATCGCTTGAAGTCATATAGTGTCATTCTTGGTGTCATTATTTTTCCATCAATGCATGCATAGCGCCTCCACTTTTGTACGCATAAGGCACTTTTACTGCATCTTATGCGATGTAGCTTTACCGCATAAAAGTACGTATAACATGAACATAAACTTCATTATACGTGCAAATTGGTTGTTTGGGAAAAGAAAAAAAAGCAGTTTGTTACTCTTAGGGACAACTTTGTAGAAGAACCACGCTAAAATTTAAATCAATTGCGATTTCAGCCAACAACGGAAGGAGAATGATGATTTGTTTCTCAGATTCTACTAAAAAATCCAGCTGCTTTGAGAAAATCTTAAATTGCTTCTGACAAACTCAACAATGACAGCTTTTACTCCGAATACCCATGTTAGTATAGAATATGTACAATTTTCTCTTATTTGTATTTCTTAAAATAGTTAAACCCATTATTTATCAACCGGAACCACATACATTTTTATCCTCAGGAATTGTACACATTAAGAATGGTTTTCTGGTTCTGTATAATTTAGATTATTCTGATAAATTTAGAAATGGCGTCTACGATGTGTTTGCATATGACGGCTTACTTGGGTCATCGAGATTCAAGAACTGATGGAATTCGGTATTTTAACCAGCTCAAATAAAACAAATGACAAGACGTGAAAAACGTTTTAGGCCTCCTTCGCGTGCAACCCCGATAGATGCCCTACCCTCCAGGTATATTTCAACAACAAGCCGATTATCGTTGGCACACGGCAATCAGTGTGTTTGTTATTCCAAATTAAATCTAAATATCATCCGTACTTACTGGATTGCCGTAGGCAGTGCAGCAATCCTAGGACATCATCCCTCAGCTTCTCAGGTAAAGGATTTACGACTGCCACAAGCTTCCAAATGGTAAGATTATCCATGTTAAAATTTTGGAGTTCAGCAAGAAAAAAAGGAGCAATCGTGGCAAGTTTTCTCGAAGGGATTTTGTTCCTAATAAGCTTGTTTAGAGTAATTTGGCTTGAATTAGATGATAATATTTGAAAATATTTGCAAACCACGGCATACATTTTGTTCTGCATTTCTTTTCCCTGATCCTCTTAGAAGGGTCACCTATGCTCGTATTTTCAGAAACCGGGTCTTCCTCGCTCGAGATAATTGAATCATATGCAATTTTTTTAAATTTTGCAATACTTTAGCAGTTTTATGTTGAAATGGATAATTTGTCATAAAACTTTTTCAAAATTGGTTCCAATTCTTTGTGATTTTTTCACATTAATAGGCTTGAGGTCATTTAGTTTACACAAAATAATTTCTGTATTTGTTATTGCCTTATGATTAGTTCAAAATCACTAGTGCAAATGGATTACATTAGTAACATGAAATTTATTTTGGATCAACTTGGTATGTAAGCTACTAAACGAGAATAATTTCCAAATTATATATTATAGCTCAAGTAAAATCAATCATTATTATTTATATATTCCTACTTACGGCATCAGTTCTATGGAATGCACAAAACACTTCCCATTATCCAAAATGTTTGCACAAAATTACTTCAGTTTTCATGATCGATTGCAATCTCCTTCCACGCAATAATGCCAGCTATTAATATTGAGTCAAAATGTATACATTTCCGCAGGCACATGACCTCGGTCATAACTCATCACTTGAAGCACAAACCAATAACAAAATAACTTCCTTTCCCACCTCCTGTCCGGTGCGGTGATGGGAGTCAATTGAAAACACCAAAATCGGAAGCAATTTCCGTGTTGGTAGTTAATAATCCCATTTCGTCCTTCCACCCCGCCATCATTGGGTAACGACGAACACTACACGCCCAATACCGCCGAATTGTTTGCCAAGTGGAATATTGCGAACGACGTTCCGGCACGCGGCCGTTTACCAATTCCATCCGGTCTCAGTCGATAAGCTCATCTTTATTATCTACTCGAGGCGGCGGCGGCGTCCTAACAGAAGCGAACAAGCCTTGTGTGTGTCGCCAGCTAGCAACCTACCAACGAACGTGTTATTTGCAGTTGATTTGTTTGTAATAGCGTTTAAATGGTTTCCCGCCGTAGCAAGTTTGAGGGAACTCATGCATGTAGGACACTGGCGGGGGTGGAGTAGCGAGCAGGCAGGACGCAATAAATCATCCTTCCGTACCAGCAGTGTCTTCCGAATTATTGAGTCGAATAGGACTGCATTATGACCCATGCGAAAGAAACTGTATCGAATGAGCTGGATGATTGACTCGTAAAAAAAATGATGGAAATATTTTGCATTTTTTGATTTATGAAGATTGGATCGAGTTGTGTGTGTTCAATAATAGATTATTAATTTTTCATTAGTTCAACATTATGTTAACACCACTGAGTGAACAATGTGTCGACATAATACTCGGTTTGTAGTTGCAGCAATTCAACGTCCGTCACGCCAAACGCTCGCCTGGCTATGCTCCACCTGGTCCGCCATTGTGCTCGCTGCGCTTTACGCCTTCTTGTGCCAACCGGCCTTCTTGTATTTTTCGGCCTTCGCGCAACATGTCCTGCCCACTGTATCCGTCCAGCTTTAACTTTCAGGATGTACTGTAAATTGCAAAGAGCTCGTGTTTCATCCTTCGCCGCCACAAACCGTTCTCCGGAACGCCTCCGAAGTTATTTCTCAGTACGTGTCACTCCAGCACTCCACAGTGCCTCTCGAGCATGGTCTTGTAGGGTCTGATAGTACCCAGTAAGTTGGTGTCTTTCCCCTCAGCAGGCTTTTGACAATAGTAGAGTGAGAGCGAAGGGGTGACAGGTAGAGGAAGTGGACTAGGAAAGGGGAGAATGGAAGAGAATTGCGTGGCGAGTGGAAATACATAATACAGTGAAGGCCCGATTTTGTCAGCATTTTGGGCTGACAAAATCGGATTTTTTTTAAACATACTTACCTTACCGATCAGGCTAAGGCCGAGGTGGCCTCTGCTGTACATAGTAGCGGTCTCCATTCCACTCGGCCCATTGCTGTTTGTCTCCAGTTCCGCACTCTGCTTAGGGTCCGCAGATCGTCCTCCACTTGGTCGACCCACCTAGCTCGCTGCGCTCCGCGTCTTCTTGTACCGGTCGGATGACACTCGAGAACCATTTTAGTCGGGTTGCTATCCGACATCCTGATCACGTGACCCACCCACCGTAACCTCCCGATTTTCGCGGTGTGGACGATGTTGGTTCTCTCAGCAGCTGATGCAGCTCGTGGTTCATTCGCCTTCTCCAAGTCCCGTCTTCCATCTGCACTCCGCTGTAGATGGTACGCAACACCTTCCGTTCGAAAACTCCAAGGGCGCGTTGGTCCTCTGCACGTAGGGTCCATGTTTCGTGCGCGTGCCCATAAAGGACTACCGGTCTAATCAGCGTTTTGTAGATAGTTAACTTCGTGTTACGGTGAACTTTATTCGATCGTAGAGGTCTGCGAAGTCCAAAGTAAGCACGATTTTCTGCCACAATGCGCTTCTGAATTTATCTGCTGGTGTCGTTGTCGGCGGTCACCAGTGAGCCCAAGTACACGAATTCTTCAACCGGCTCGGTTTCATCACCGTCGATATAAATTCGGGATGACAGGCGTGGAGATTCCTTCCTGGAGGCCTTTGCCATTATGCACTTTGTCTTCGACACATTAATAACTAATCCGATTCGCTTGGCTTCACTCTTTAGTCGGATGTACGGTTCCGCCATCGTCTCAAATTTACGAGCTATAATAGGGTATCGAAAAACCCAACTAAAGCCTTAGTATATCCATTGGGTACAATGTTTGGGATAGAAACTCAAAATTTAACCTTCTGGACTCTATTTAGCTACAGAAGAATGAAAAACTTTTCGACCATTTTTTTGCGTGCCGACGCAAACGGATTTCAGAAATCGGAAGTCTACTGCTAGTTCTAGGCCTATAAAAATAAATAGCAAATAACGTTATTCTAAACCGTATGCTTTATTTAATCAGCATTATGGGACCCTTTAATACATGCATTCATTTTAAAACATGAATGACAGATACGAAATAAATTTACATGATATATCATGTAAACCATCATAACAGTAAGTACACATGACTAAAATGAAGTTTATATCACGTGTAAATCTCATTATTTTTATCTGTGTGGGGTGAGTCACCATGATTGTAATGGTGGTTGGACATGATAGACCACGTTGGGTGCCGAAGCAGCAGATACGTTGAAGATGAACCTGAGCGTGCCAGTGAAAGTACAATCTGGTTAAGTACTGTTCCTTTGAATTCCACTAAGAATTTGCAAGACAAAAGGTCGAATAAACAATAATTTAAGTAGTTCAAGTTACCGTCTGGTGAGTTTCAGTTAAAAAAATATTTAATATGAGTCTTTGTTATTGCTCATTGAGAGAAACATTTTAGTGCTGGTATAACAATCATATGCATTTCAGCCACTTACTCTCTTATTGACTCTCTTGTCTAGATGATTTCAATCAGAATTTTTGCCTTCTTTTATTCAATAGCTGTTCTTCCTAACTATACTGCAGAAATAGCGTTAGCGTTAGCGTAGTTACGGTATACTTCGTAGATTGGATACTTACAACATTCATGTACCTTTTGCTAATCTTACTCGGATTGCTTTTCGGAACAAGGCCGGGGAGTTAACTTTGCTCCAATCTTATGCAAGAATACCATAAGCACAAATGTCATTATTCCCGGCCACGCCCATCTTTACCGTAACTTGGGATAGGGGAAGGAAATGTTGATGTAGCACTTATTTAAGAGGCCTCCGACTCAGTGACACTCCCATAAGTACTACGGAGTGGGTGGTTGGGAGATGTATTATGTAGGTCAAGGATTCGCCTGAAAAGCTGGCGATGGACCCACGGCATTGATTGTTTACTTGGTTAAAATTTATTCTTTTGAAAGCTGGCAATCAAAAGAGATTTTTTTTTATTTATTGTTTAAAAAATTATGTTTCTGCTCAGTGAGAGGCCCAAGCAGAACCGATCCCTCCAGGGTCATCGGAACATTACAATGAATGTTTGAAACGCGTGAAAAAACAGTTGGCGATCCGAGAAAAAAAAACCTCAATTTACATTAAAAAACACGAAAACAAGAAAAAAAACATCTCATTTATTAAAAAAAAACACGTAAAACGAGTTGAACGAAAATAAAATCAAAAGATATTTTTTTCTATTTATTGTATAAATGAGCATGTTTCGGCTCAGTGCGAGGCACAAGCAGAACCGATCCCTCCAGGGTCATCGCAACTTTGCAATACTTAAATGTTTAAAAAGCGAGGAAAAAGAAAAATGGTTACTCGAGAAATAACAAAATAAAAGAAATGAAAAAAAAAACTAAAAATCGCGTTAAACAAAAAAAAAATCGCGTAAAACGAGTGAAAAAAGTTGGCGATCCGAAAAAAAAAACGCGACATTACGACACTCGGCACGAAGAAAAACGACGCGAACAACGTGGTCTACCCGCCACCGAATGATATTGCGATCTTGACCCTTCAAAAAATAAGAAGGATGTTTCGTCGTCCCGACTGCAGGGTTGCCCGCTTGTACATCTGAAATAGAAAATAGTATTAAATGGTAATAGGCTCTCTAGACATAGACAAAAATTACCTGAATCCTCCTGAAACAAATGGTTTGTTAGCAATGAAAAACATAATACAAAAATAAGTAGAACAAATTGTGATCTTGGAATTTTCTTGCATTTAAATTAACAAAGCTATAAAATTACAAGATCAAAACTTGTTATGGTAGATCTTACACCGTAACGCACCATTACAAGGTGATCTACCCACGTTACGGGACCTTCCTAACTATACTGCAGAAATATTCATTAACTACTCGTGATTAGTGTTCATTCTATCTTGGATTGATAGGTAGTTCCTGTGAATTACACTGTATGAGTAAATGATTTCGTTTTGTTTGCACATAAAGCTTGAGTCATTTAATATCTGGACGCATCGTTGAATTTACTGCAGCGCTCCTTGTGGTCGGATACGAAAAATTATGGCAGCTGTTTGTTTTGGAATGCTGCCTCCTTCTCAGTGCTGAAAATTTCGTTACGATTCGTTTTGTTTCAAATAAGTTACATGTGATGGACGCCGCGAAACGAAAATTAGTTTTGGACACTCACTTCGAAAATCCGACGTGATCATAACAAGCAAGCGTCGAAGTGAAATTAAGGTTCGGAAGTTGAATTTGAAGTTAAGAACAACTTTAGGGCAAATCCTGGGCAGTCGGATAATTATGTCGTTGAAAAAATAATGCCAGCCGAAGTAACGACAGGAGAATTCATCTGCGTGAAAGATTCCGATCTTTTCGGCCCAGTAAGCAGCCCAACAGGATACTAAAGCAGAACCTAGTGACCAAAACGCGTGCCCGGAAGTTGTATGACGAGTAGAAAGTACGAAGGATGCATTTTCAGGAAGGATGAAACGTACGTGAAATGGACTAAGGTCTTCTTTCCGGACAAAAGATCTGTAAAGCCACAGGTCGAGGTGATGTCTCAAAAGGATTTTGCAAGAAAACTGCTGATTTGGCAAGGTATTCGGAGATGTGGACAAAAAACTACGTTTTTCGTGACAAACAAGACTGAGGAATCCAAAATTTACAAGCAGCAGTGCCTGAAAAACTGTGTTCTTTCGTTCATTATAGCAAGTCGGAATAATTACAACGCCATTTTTCTTTTAACCCTTTCAGGACGGTTGGGTCTTTTGCACTTCGCTGGCGCGTTCTAGAGCGGCGAGGTTGGTGAAAAAAATCGTCCCAAGGGGGTTAAAATGCAATAAATATCCTAAATTTTGAGTGCAATAAATATTCTAAATTTTAATGTCTCAAGCTTTATAATACTCGTCTCGTCTCGTCTCGTCGTTCGTACTGACGGGCATCTGCAGTTTGTTGAAAATTGTCGATTAATTCTGTTATTCCGTTGTCAAAATTCGCTACCGTTCGTGATTACAGTTATTTATGTGATGTATCATTAATTGTGAGAGCTGGTAACAATCTGGAACGTGATACAAGTCAATATTCGACCTGAAATTTTTCAACTGTCCATTCTACTCCATTGTTGGTAACCGATTTGTGATTTTGCCGAACAATAATGTCTTGCCAAAAATGTTTGCACACAGTGGACTGCAAAACCGATCTTTTCGTTGTATGTGAAGGAAAGTGCTACATAACCTTCCACGCAGCTTGTGTTGGTGTTCCAGAAGCATGTGTTTACTGTATCGACAAAAACATTATATGGATGTGCGACGAATGGCTCTTCAACCTTCGCGAAAGCCAGCGCAAAGAACAATCCATCGCGCATGAAGTCAATGATAGTGCCCCTCGACCCATCGCTACCGAGTTAACCGACATCACAATTCGACTAGCTAAGGTGATGGAAATGATTTCATCTGTCAGTCATCACGTAAAATCTTCTGATCATGGGATTGATTCACCGCCGCACCAAAAGAATATTTTTCCCACATTTAACTTTAATGAATAACATTATGACAAGTACTGTGGTAATAAATTGCTGCATATAAGCTATTGCAAGTTTTAGTAGACACATTCCTATATTTTAAAAATGTTTATTTTTAAAATTGTTAAATAATTCTGGTATCAGTGATTCTATCATTTTTATCGGAATTTCAATTGTCGTTTTTCTGTCAAACTATGATCACTTTTTCATGTCTTCCAATTTGCCTTGTCTTTTCAACATTATGTCCCATTCGACCTTTTGTCATAGATTCCTTATTTATGGCATGTGTGTTGCTTGGATAGGGTGACCCAAAATATCAAGATTTTCAAAACAAAATAAAAAAAAATCAAACTTTCGAACCAGTTGGCCGATTTAAATGACGAAATAAAAAAAATACGAGACTACCCCAGTAACCACAAGCAAGCATTATATCTTAACATTATTTCAATCGTATTGTAGATTAGCTAATGCAAGATAACTTTTTTTCAACATCTGTCAAGTAATGAAGCGTTTAATCTACATTATGAAAGCATTGAAGCATTATGGAATTTTGACAGTTCGGTATAGTTCTATAGGGCCGTTGTTTGATGCTTCATTGCATCACCATGTTAAAGCTTTATGACAATCAATAATGCAAGCATTTATTACTTTATATATGCCTTTACTAAAGCTTCCATCGTTGTAAACAGAAAACAAAATCCTCAGTTCGAAATAAACTGCAAAACATTTTTAGAAGCAGAACCATACAAAAGAGAAGGAAAACAGATTCAAATTTTCATGGATTGCTGCGTAGCAATTTGATTATCATGCTCAGATGTCGCTGTGTGAAAATTTGGTTTCTGGTAGGGATTGTCTTCATACTAGATGCTGAGGGAACAAAAATTATGTGGGGTATTGGTTTCCTTATTTAACATAGTGCCCCAACATCAATACCCAGCACAACTTTTTAGAGCTGCTAAAAACACAACTCAATAAGGCATGGGCTGAGTATATGTTACTTTATGTTGCACTTTTTTCCAGGTGCAAAATATATGGCAATCATAGCACACGGCGTTAGCGCGTCCGAGTTTCATCGTGGTCCAGTTTCAGCAGTCTAGGTTCAATTCCCGAAATAGAATAAAAAAACATCAGAGTGAGAGTATCGGAACAGGTATGAGAAGATAGAAAAAGAGAGAAAAATAAAAAAAAACTTTTTTTGCAATTTCTCATCGTAATAGGCTGTTTTACCTCACGTAAATTTGACAGGAAAAGGCCTACTTTCCCACACCAAATTAGCAGTGCTGTAATTGTTCATTACAGCACTGGTTTGCGTTGCGTAATGGTTCATTACAGCACTGTTTTCGGTTTTGAGTAACTTTTTGATGATTTCTAGACACAGTTTTGAAAAGTTGTGACAACTGCACAGTATAACCTGCTATGATCAGACTTTCTTAAACATGGCTATGAATATCAGTGCTCAGTTTGATGGAAAATTTTTGTTAAAAACTATCCTCAAGCGGTATTTTATGAAATTGCAAAAAACGTTGTACGCAACTCGGTGCAGAACTCGATTTTTACAGCACTCGTCGTAATTACGACTCGTGCTGTAAAAATCTGCACCTTGCTGCGTAAACTACTATTTTCTTTTGTTGACATGATGTTTTACGTATGCATTCCATACGATTCCATTGCATTAGCTGTATGGTACAAGCATTTTATATACTTTAGAAATTATCACAGTAAAGCTTGCTCTAAATCAATAATAGTAGCGCCACTTTCGACTTTAAACTTACTTTAATGGTACCTATATGACAAAACAACTTTAAATCGCATGTCATATAATACACTATAAAGCGAAATGAATGCTCCATATACAGCGTCGTGGTTACTTGGGTACCTACCTATGAAATTACAAATGATAAACTACAAACTCACCAAGTATCACGATGTTCGGAGATCCGCTTTATAGATTTTCAATGGAATGCTCGTATGCAGATATCACTTTTAATTCTCCGTCTCGAAAAAGATATGCATGCCAACGACAACATTTTCATTCGAAACATGTAACATGTAACATGTGTATGCAAATTGGCTGAATTTCTATAAAATACCCTGCTTCTTCTGAGCTGTTATGCTGTACCCTTAAAATATTCTGTTAGGTGACCATTTTAGCAACCGCTACTCATGTGCCATCCCGTTCATGCCAACACCATGATGGGGGTCAGCTTTGATTGAATCATTTTAAACTGACCTGTCGGTCATTCCCTGGCCATCACCCAATACAGGCGATTAGTTTAATGAACTCCCTCCATCTCTAGCCCAGTTGATCCTTTGATAAAGTTCACAAGCCGCAGATCGACATATTAGGGATTTCCACGTATTTTCACACACTTGACGTGTAATGTATGTCACCGGCAGGCATCCCGCACAGTTTCCATCAGCAGCGGATCCCAATTGTGAACGGGTACCACAATCCATCCCACCCACGACGACGATGACGAGGATGATGCGTGACGTGTGCGAGCGATTTTAAAGCTGACAAATTCGGTTGTAAACTGCCGGGCGCTGCTGGAATCGTTCCCAAACCACCACCCCAAGCCCCGGTGTCGTCGTAGTTGGTTGATTTGAAAGGATTTTGTCGCCTACGGTGCGCGCAGACTGGGTTGGGGGACGACGTCTTTTGTGCGGTGCGATGCTGAACGTGACGCTTATGTTTCCCGCCAACGCAAACCACTGCCGTCGCACCGTGGAGGGGTACGCATGGTGCGGTAGCGCGTTGTAACTGAAAGGAGTGAGGCGAGTTTCTGCCATTCACGCTCCATGACCGACGTCGTTGAACGGTTTCTAATCCTTTTAGAATTTGAATGAAATTAGAGCTGCAAATCTTCTCTGCCAGGGACATAAACAAACAGTTGAACGGTTTGAATCGGGTCGTGATGGCCGTTGACTGGCGTGACAGCGATAATTATTTGCGGTGAGACATTTCCCGAGCGCCGAACAGTTTTCCACGCAGGGCGGGAGTGTGAGAAAAATAGGGTTTCTATTCAGGCAGACACATTTCATGCTCAAAAAACGACTACACGGCAGGAGTAATGGAATTCGTTTACTAATTGAATCTTTAAATATTACACCTCGAACAAGGCTCAAACGTAAACATGCATTCAACTGAGCAACTATAGGACAGACCCTTGAATTGGATCTGCAAACATGCAAATACAATATTGGCAGCTTCAGGACAAATCGATGGCTTGCACATAAAGTCAAGTTGCTCTCTTTGTGTAGTATTGTCGTCGCGGTTGAAACCCGAAGTTTCCCCACACCCGTCAATCGAATTTTCTCAAAATCCATTCGTGAAACCTAACGTAGTGCGCTGGACAGCGGACCTGGCCCTCTATCCAGCGCACTGTACCCGACACACGGTTTAGGAGAAAAATCTATCTTCGCGTGTGAAAAATTCTGATTTTCAACTGCGCGAACAATAGAATTATATTGACACAGTTAGGGTGTATGGAAAAACTACATGTCAAAAAGTTCGATAACCCCATCTCATTTCGTTCTATATGACGCCCGGATGCTCTGGTCAAATTTTCAGCTCAATCCGTTAACATTTGGGCGGTGCTAAACTCGTTTGAAGTTTGTATGGGAGTTTATATGAGAAAACATCATTTTTAGCATTTTTCTCTTGAAGATTTCTAATTGTTCTTAAACCACGTAATCGATTCTATAGAATTATAGGGTATGCCTAGGGTATGCCAAAAAACTTTGTCGAAGACCGCAACGTGATCAGACACTTGCGAAAAAAGCTATAGCCCCCGACCAGAAGCACCTAACAAGATAATAACAAAATTATAACAACCGTTGTTAGAAATAACATGATTTGATATAATTTTGTTGTAAGGATTCTTATATATGAATGACCATAACAAAATTGTAACAAAATTTGTTATTATTTTAGAAACAAAATTATAACAAAACTTGTATTATTTATTGAAACAGGTGTATTACAACATTTGTTACATTATGCATATTAATATAATTACCTGTAACATAAATTCCTAACAGATTTATTATAATATTTGCTATGATTTTTGTAACAAAATTATTTCAAAATTTGTTGGATTTTTTATATTGACGCGTAAAAGTTTGATTAATTGCATAATATTGACCACTTGAGCCAGAAGATAAAAACAAAACGTATAAGCACTCATTTATAACGTAACACTAAAATCGTCGTTTTAACACCCCCTCCTGTTCCGTTACGCTTTTTAGTATGAAAGTACTCTCTCTCTTCTCTTCTTGGCGTAACGTCCTCACTGGGACAAAGCCTGCTTCTCAGCTTAGTGTTCTTCCACAGTTATTAACTGAGAGCTTCCTCTGCCAATGACCATTTTGCATGTGTATATCGGTGGCAGGCACGAAGATACTCTATGCCCAAGGAAGTCAAGGAAATTTCTTTTACGAAAAGATCCTGGACCGACCGGGAATCGAACCCGTCACCCTCAGCATGGTCATGCTGAATACCCGTGCGTTTACCGCCTCGGCTATATGGGCCCCTAACCTAGTCCTAAAATTTTTGTATTTACCGTATCGCTCGATTGTTCCCTGTTCCTTGAGCGTTATGTAATTTGTGAACGGCGTCATATCTATATATATAAAAATGAGTTTGAAGTTCCTTTGAGGCAACAAAACTCAAGAACGGATGAACCGATCAGTATGACTCTTGCACGGTTCGGTTCGTATTCGTGGTGGCTGTGTTTATATGTACAAAAAGTTACGAAAATCAACTAGAATAGTAACAAAATTGATAAAGTACTGATTTCTCATGAGCTGGGAAGGAAATCAACACGACCGAAATCAAATCAATCTAGAGTGCGGTGCTATTTTGAGCTCAATAGTTGTCAAAGCACCACAAGACGGCAAGACAAAGTTTGCCGGGACAGCTAGTTTGTTATGAAAAAGGCAACAGAACTTGTTATCATTTAGTTTTAATCTACCAAATTCACTAACAAGTAGAGTTTTGAAGCAATAATTATACGATTTCATTAAAGCTGGATATATGACTGCAAATCAAATGCTTCACAGGTATCTGTTTTCTAGTTTTTTTGGGATTCTTTTATAATTGCACTCCAATCCAAATCTGAAATAGTTACTGGATGATGTGCCAATCGAATAAGAATCCACACCAACAAAACAGCTGCTTTTATTCAGTTAATTTTGTAATGTTGCAGCGTTCTCTAGTAGAAATTGGAGGGCCGGCGGAAACGGTAAACGAGAAAACTTTAATATCTCGGTTTCGGGCGAAACTAAGCTAAAGTATTCAGCATAACAGGATAACAGTTTAAGTATTTTGACGTGAGAAAATATTGATTGGTTTCGAGAGTAATTTTTAAGAAGAACGTATATGTTTTTGACATAAATGTTCTTGAAAAACTGTAACTCGAAAACCATTCGTATTTTTTACTCATAAAAATCATATTTTAACACAAAAACTCAAATTCCCAAAATACGTTTTTTTTGCAGTGTATAGTTTTGAAGGAAACTCGGATGTTTTTGGTGACAAAAGAAACATTATTGAAAAAAAAAGTTTTTTTAATTGCATCTTTAAGGAGTTTTGAGAAATCGCTTTCAGATAAATAAAATATGTTGCAATGCCAGAATATGATTCTATCAAAAATATCGAATCGCAATGCCGTAAATAATAGTCTTCCTAAAAGTAACCGTTTCAGATATATTCGGAGGTTAATTTCATGATTCTCTCAATATGTAAACAATGGACCCTTTTCATAAGTTATTTGTGATTCTCCATCAACAACACAATGTTGATTCTAACACAACTTGAACTTCATTTTGTAGAAACAAATGAAGTTTCTAACGTTGTTATAAACACAAAAAATATAACTTTGGAATAAGTAAATTTTCAGTTTGAAAATCAACGATATGTTTCATTGTTTTAATCCTCCAGCACGCGCTGTTGTAAAAGTACAACATTACCAAAAAATCTCGCTCGTCGTATACAGCGCGAGCGCGGTGCAGTTTCGGTTGCTTGATGGCGTGCGTTCTGAAAGGTTAAACAAGCGTCCTATTTTTTGCGTTAGAAACTTTTAGGCAATGTGGCCGACAAAACCCTCATGACGAAGATAACAAACCTGCTAATAATGCCCAGTCACCCTGTCTAAAACCATGGATATTGCATGTGCTTTAATTTCCCACCAAATGAACAATTTTCCGTTACATGGAACTTCCAATACCTTTGACTTGAATTTTACACAAATGACGAATCTTTACACACGAAAACATGATCGATTACAGAAAACAGCAAAACAGTACTACTGCTCCAACTTCGTCAAAAAAGTATACCGAGTACCAAGTGAACGTGGAGAGTAAAAGTGGAATTAATTAATTATAATCATTAAAAAATGACCTCTATGCTACAAATTCTGCCCAAATAATCATTTGCTTATTCTGCCTATTTTGCTTCGACCTTTGGAAGTATCCATTAACCTTTCAGGACGCGCGCCAGTTTGATCCTAAAACTGCACCGTGCTCGCACCGTATACGACGAGCGTGGTTTTTTGGTGGTATTGTACTTTTACAACAGCGCGCGTCCTGAAGTATATCACGCTAAAATTGGAACCCTCCCTGCCTCCTCCGAACGTGACGATATACTTAATGGACGACCGCTTATATGAAGGATTTCATTTAATTGCTTAAAATAAAATAAAATTTTGAATATAACTAAATTATATTTAAAGTTGTTATCATATCAGCATATGATATAATTGTGATCGATTAAAACAAAATCTCTAACGACAAATCAAGTCTATTATGTGTGAACGAGCTCAATGTGACGTCATACTACCACGCTCGTGTCCGTCTGACAAACAAGGACTTGAATGACGAAACTGGCAATACGTAGAAGCAGTAAAGCTTCTATCACCGCCCTCTTCAAGAGTCGTGATGGCCTCATTGGCAGAGGCGCCAGATTTCTACTGATGGTAGGTGTCTTGGTTCGAATCCCGTTCGGATCCAGGAATTTTATAACGTCTGGAAACTATTTTTTAATGTTACTTACTTTTTCTAAAAATAGAATAACACACTTCAAAATATTTACCCAAAAAAATGAGTATAAAAATTAGTTTTTACCCTAATAGGTCAAAGGAATTATAACACAATTTGTTATAATTTTGTTAAATTCTATCATATTTCATGGAACAAATTATGCAATATTTTTGTTATGATCATAACACAAGTTATCACATTTTTGTTCTTTTCAGTGGGAACTTTGTTAGAATTTTTGTTATTTTAACTACTAACGGTACATGTTTTATAACAACCCTTGTTATAAAAATTTATTGTAACAAAATAACACAGCTTGTTATAATTTTGTAATGTCCATCTAGTCGGGAGACAGTATGCACCCATTCAATGAGATTTTATTGCTATTGTTATTCCTTTACATGTTAAATGATAATCACCACAGATGGTCTGCATGTAATATCTTTTCTTACAAGCTTCGGGTGACTAAGCAGTCTTCGACAAAGTTTTTCAACACATAGGGTCTGGGACCATTTGGGCAGGAGCACCTATTTTGGGCACTTGCTGTAATAACTCAGTCAATTTTGAACCGATAGACTTGATTTTTGAGACACGATCAGATACGCACAGTATCTAGGCATGTTCAAAAATTCAAGTCAATCGGTTTGAAATTTACTGAGTTATAGCAGCAAGTGCCCAAAATAGGTGCTCCTGCCCAAATGGTCCCAGACCCTATAAGACTACAATTCTAGATAATCGGTCATGTGGTTTGAGAAAAAAGTAGTGCCTCTTATGAAAAAAAAATGGAAAAAACGAAGTTTTCCCATATAAACTCCCATACAAACTTCAAACGAGTGTAGCACCACCCAAATGTTAACAGATTTAGCTGAAAAATTTACCAGAGCATCGTTGCGTCATACAGAACGAATTGAGAAGGGGACCCATCGAACTTTTTGACATGTTGTATTTTGAGCCACGCTAAGACCCAGATACATTTTACTGACTTTATGATTTGGGCCAATTTTATCAACGTAAACGATAATCTCAACCAAGCTTGCTATTTGATCAAAACATTCGCGAAATGATGCGATTAGCTTTCGACAACGAATACGTTTTCACAGGTTTTCACCCATCCTCGCTTTATTCAATCAACCTCCCATACGAGTAGCACACGAACGGACTCACACTGATCAGCATAGTTGACTCTTCCTTTTCGCCGTTGAGCCGTTGCGTTCTAGCCAAGCATCTCTTTTCATCGCTTTCGATGCTTTTCAACAGCTTAACGCGAAGCATCGTTGGCTGGAAGCTTTATTAGTATGGTATCGATACATGCGAATGTTGCTTCTGTGTGCGTGTCGAGCGTTCGTGCCGTAGCTTCGCAAACCAACCTATTCGGTATGGTTCGGCTGTTCGGGCGAGCGTGTGGCGGCACAGTCAGATGTGTGCAAAATCGTTTGTGATTTACATTATGTTCGTTTTGCCACCTCTTTGCTGCTGTTCATCGCTGATCAGTGCACAGTTCAATCGCACGCGATAAATATACAGTTGATGAGTTGTGATGAGCACTAGTGAAGTGATAATTTGCATCATTGATCTCAACAATTTGAGAAAAACTATTCTCGGAGCGGTGAGAACATTAATACAGGAAGCAATGAGAACTGCTCATAGACGACTCAGAAACAGCTGGTTCGATGAGGAATGTTAAAGTAGGCTGATTCAAGTGCAAACATGTTGAAACATTGCACGGGGCATTCCCAAGAATTGTGCCTCTGGGAGTGGGAGTGGGATTTTAACACTTTATAAGGCCGACAAAACTAGAAGAGTGGTCGACGCATACTATTTTGGAAATGATTATATACATGATTACATGTGCAAAACAATTTTTGTTTGAAAGAAACTCTCAAAAATTATTGAGATTGAAGTTAATTGTAGTAACCTACGACTGTCTATTATAGTGACACTCAGCCTAGCAACGATTGTTTAATAGACCAAACAGTTGATTTAAACTTTTCATTCGTTCTTCAGACTACAGCCAATCCATACGTCTTTTATTAACTCTCGCAAGTGGTTATGGGCCCAGGACGTTGGCTATAGCTGAAGAATAGTAACATAGACTTAATACTCTCACACGAAATTTGACGTTTGAGCGGTGTCGACACCTCTCAAACGACAAATTTTCTGTGATAGTAAGCAGGCTAGCATAAATTCGTGCAGTGGACCATTGTGTTGTTGTATTATTTATTTCTTACAACTTCAGCAACATAGTTATCCAAACTTTTGCTCAAACATCATCAAATTAGGCGAGAAATTTTAATACTCACGCTGTTTGCACCATTTCAATGCGGAAATGGAGAATTTATCACCTCACCATACGAAAATGAACCATACGAAAATCCAGCTCAATATTTTCAATCTAGTACTTCATTGATTGCTGACTTTCACAATCAAGTTAAATTTTGGCGTGTTTTAGCTGTGTCTCTGTAACTTTATATCGGGGGAGTGAATCATTAGCGCATTTTTTCAGCCTTGTGTATTTGCATTGCGCATTAAGGTTTACATCGACTTCTCCACCTAAAAACATGAAATATGCGCATCTTTAAATTTAGCTACTCAGATCAGAGACCAAGTTCTATGTGCTCTAATAACAATAAGTGCACAGACAAACCGACGTCTCACTCCCCGACGTTTCTCTTTTTAACGGATGATTGAAATAATCTGTAGTTTGCAAATCGCTCGCTCACAAAGCCCGCATCATGTTTGCTTCTGTTTGAAGGTTGCTCATTACCGCCAGCTATCTAACGGTTTGCGAAATATGTACAACACTGCAGTGTTCTCAAAATGAGTGAAATTCGGAAAATATCAACGCAGTTTTTATTTAGGCATATTCGCATGAAAACTAGTACATTGAGCTGAAAAAAAAAGTTCAATATTGTCTAATTGTTGATAGTAAGGTAAAGAAGTGATTATTTCTGGCGTGTGCAAGATGGTTCTTCCGAGGGAGGATTCAAGCTCTCAAGGCGGTAGGAGTGCTGGTGGCGGATCGAGAGGAATCGGCGTAGGAGATGGCGCAACAACAAGTGGAGTTGGTGTGCGGCCAGCGGCGCCGGTGCGGTCGTTCGGAAACGCAGTTAGTCTACCGGCCATGAAGAAATTGAAAGGACGTCAGAATTATGCCTCCTGGTCCTTTGCGATGAAAATGATCCTCATACGCGAGGGAACGTGGCGAGCAGTGAAACCTGCTGAAAACCAGGAAGTGGATCCAGAGATGTGCGAGCGCGTTGGAAACCATTTGTTTGTCCTTGGAGAAGCAGAACTACAGTTTGGTCAAGACCGCGAAAACATCCAAAGAAGCTTGGGATAAGCTGCAACAAGCGTTTCAAGATAACGGGCTCATCAGAAGGTTTGGACTCCTGGACAAGTTGACATCCATCAAACTTGAAGAATCCGAAACGGTGGAAGATTACGTGGATCAGCTTGTGACGACGGCGAACGATTTGAGTGAAATAGGATTCGAAGTCAATGATCAGTGGCTTTTTTCCTTGCTGCTCAAAGGACTTGCGGAGTATTATAATCCGATGATTATGGGGTTGCAGGCATCCGGTATATAGCCGAGGCGGTAAACGCACGGGTATTCAGCATGACCATGCTGAGGGTGACGGGTTCGATTCCCGGTCGGTCCAGGATCTTTTCGTAAAGGAAATTTCCTTGACTTCCTTGGGCATAGAGTATCTTCGTGCCTGCCACACGATATACGCATGCAAAATGGTCATTGGCAGAGGAAGCTCTCAGTTAATAACTGTGGAAGTGCTCATAGAACACTAAGCTGAGAAGCAGGCTTTGTCCCAATGAGGACGTAACGCCAAGAAGAAGAAGAAGAAGGCATCCGGTATCAATCTCACAGCTGACGTGGTGAAAACAAAAATCATTCAAGACGTAAAATGGCCGTTGAAGACTTCAAGTGCTGGAGGAGCTCTTTATACGAAACCGAAATCCAAACACCCGAAGGCAGACAGGAAGAATGGAGTATGTTTTAATTGCAACAAGCCAGGTCATTATGCAGCGAGCTGTCCTCAGAAGTCGACGTCATGTAAGAAAAAAAAGGTAAGGCGCTTTGTGCAACTGGCGGTTGGAAGCGGAAGCGGAGAAAGCTGGTTTTTCGATTCTGGAGCGACATCTCATATGACGTGGACTGAAGAAGGATTTGTCAAGCATCGTATCAAGCCTGTGGCGAAAGGAACGGTAAATCTAGAGCTGGAAGAAGGTCCGATCGAAGTCAAAGAAGTCTTGATGGTTTCGGAGTTGTCAACGAATCTTTTGTCCATCAGCAAGATCTGCGAGAAGAATATGACGGTGCTGTTCAAGAACGATGGCTGCGGAGATGAAAACGGAGATGTTGTTGTAGCTGGCATTCAAGAGGACGGAATGTATAAGCTGCCCACGAAGAAGATCCAGAAAGCGTGTTTGATGTCCGAGGTGGAACTGTGGCATCGACGATTAGGCCATCTAGGCAAGCAGTTCATGACCAAAACGACTTCGCTGGTGAACGGATTACAGCTGCGGATAACGGATATGGACGACTGCATCGCATGTGCGCAAGGTAAGCACAGTAGAATTCCTTTTCATTCTAGTGCTACCCGTGCCACAGACGTGCTGGACCTAGTACACTCGGACGTGTGTGGTCCCATCGAGGTCCCATCAATTGGCGGAAGTCGATATTTTGCAACGTTCGTTGATGATGCGAGTCACAAAGTGTTCCTGTACTTCGTCGAATCCAAGAACCAAGTGAAGGATGTCTACGAACAATTCAAAGCACAGGCTGAGCGACAAACGGGACGAAAGATCAAGATTCTACGGACCGATAATGAGACAGAATATGTTAATTCGTCACTGAAGAAGTCGATGCAGCAGGATGGCGTGCTTCATCAAACGACTTGTCCATATACACCTAAGCAGAACGGTACAGCGGAGCGTATGAACCATACAACGTTAGTCGAAAAAGCGAGATCCATGATTAATCATGCCAGGCTGCCGAAGAAGTTTTGGGCGGAGGCCGTATCTACCGCCGCGTACTTGGTGAATAGAAGTTAAATATACTCGAGTATTAGAAGGCAAACCCCCAGAAGAAGCTTGGTCCCAGAAGAAGCCCAATCTGAAACACCTACGAATATTCGGCTCTCGGGTAATGGTTCACTGTCCAAAGCAGAAGCGGCGAAGTTCGACCCGAAGTCCGTTGAAGGCATCTTTGTCGGATACGGCGAAGCTTCAAAAGGATTTCGAGTGTAGGGTAACCTGGGGTAATACGCACCCCCGGGGCAAAACGCCCTAACGCTATTTCATTATATATGAGAAGTTCCATTCGATGCAAGCAAACTAGACGTAAAACTGAGCCGGATAAGCCCAAAGAAAAGAATATGCAAAGAATATTCGAATGAAAAGCGATGATTTTCCACATTTGGAAAGATTGTCTAATTTGAAGCGCACAAAATTTAAGCAATTGCGCGCTGATTATATGGAATCAACCTATTAACTACCATTCGCCTCCTACTCCTTCTATTTGCTGCCGTAAACAGTAAGATGGAGCCGCCTGGTACTTCATTAGAATTCAAAGCGGAAAATGCCAGAGGCCGTATTGCCCCACCTCAAGGTGCGTTTTGCCCCCAACAGTTTTTCAGCACCCAAAACGTAACACTTTTTTTAAATTGTTTATTTGATTCGTTAAAATTGATATCACGCGGACCAAAAGTTGGCGTCTCTTAGTCAAATAGGTAACTAACTTTCAAAACGCAAGACAACCATAAAATCATGTTAATCTTAGCTATAGCGCCACGTTTGCTTAGGGGGTGCATATTACCCCACCTTTCCCTACCTTCCATCAACAGTGATCGATGAAGTGATCGTTAGCCGAGATGTGGTATTCATCAATGAAGGACGGTCAACAACAGACGAACTGGAGTAACCAGTAGAATTCATGTAGCTGCATTCTTAGCTTGAAGTAGTGGAGAATGAAGTTCAACAAACCAATAACGCTGTGTTTACTGGTCGTAACATCAACGTGGCACCTGATAGTGAGCCTGCCGTCGCGCTCCCACCGCAACTTGATAGATCCGCTGAAGAGCAGCATGGATTTAGGCGCAGCGGTCGGGAGCGCCAACCCCCAGGCAAGTATTCAGATTTTGTGTACCTTAGTTCGGTTATTGTTCCCGATGATTTTGCAGAACCAATTCCAGTGCTTACTGACCAGGAGCGCACTGGTTCAACCGATGACCCAACTAGCTACACGGAGGTTATGCAGCGACCGGATCGAGAACAGTGGATGACGGCCATGAGAGATGAATTAGACGCTCTGAATGAAAGCGATACATGGGAACTGACAGATTTACCGAAGGGCAAGAAGGCAATCCGCAATAAGTGGGTGTATAAAACGAAGTATGGACCTGACGGAGAAGTGGATCGATTCAAGGCACGGTTGGTCGTCAAAGGCTACTCCCAACGTTACGGCATTGATTATGACGAGGTCTATGCCCCCGTGGTGCGCTCCTCAACAATCAGATATCTAATGGCAGTCGCAGTGGAGCATAATCTGGGCATCGAACAAATGGACGCAGTGAGTGCTTTTCTGCTAGGAAAACTTACGGGCGAGGCGATCTATATGGAACAACCAGACGGTTTTGTCGAAGATCCTGCCAAAGTGTGCTAACTGAAGAAAGCATTATATGGTTTGAACCAATCAAGTCGTGTTTGGAATCTCCAGCTGGACAAAACCTTGAAGGAATTTGATTTGGAACACTCTTCAATAGATCCCTGCTTGTATTTCAAAATCGATGACCAACGGATGATTTTTGTAACTATCTATGTGGATGATTTCCCAATTTTTACAAATGATGAAGCTCTGAAAAAGAAACTGAAGGCATTTCTGAACAATCATTTCATGATGAAGGATTTAGGAGAAGCGAAGCTGTGTCTTGGACTCCGGATAACGCGGGATCGTTCCAATGGAAGGCTATTCCTGGATCAGCAGCAGTACCTGGAAGACATCTTGAATCGGTTTAACATGGCGAACTGCAATTCCGTTTCGACTCCAGCGGATCCTTCAGCCAAACTAGGAAAGACAATGTGTCCAAGTAATTCAGAGGAAGCGGAAGAAATGTGTGCAGTTCCATACAAGGAAGCGGTAGGCTGCTTAATGTACGCTGTATACGCAACAAGGCCGGACAGAGCATTCGTCGTGAACATGGTCAGTAAGTTCAGTAGCAATCCTGGACGTCGTCATTGGGAAGCAGTAAAACGTATAATGAGGTATCTAAAAGGAACACTGAACAATCGTCTCCAGTTTTCCACATGCTACAATCCTACTCTAACGGCATATTCCGATTCGGATTGGGGAGGAGATGCAGATGAACGAAAATCTACGACGGGCTACGTTTTTACCAAAACGGGAGGAGCTATATCTTGGAACTCTAAGCGACAGGACGCCGTGGCTTTATCGACGTGTGAAGCCGAATATATTGCGCTACCAAGAACTGCACAAGAAGCTCTCTGGTGGCAGCAATTACTCAAGAAATTCGACGAGCAGCAGGTGGTCCCGATCATGTTCGACAATCAGTCGGCAATCTGCGTTGCCAAAAATCAAGGTTTTAATCCGAGGACGAAGCACATTGATATTCGTTATCATTTTGTACGGGAGACGCTAAATCGAGGAAATGTGACCCTGGACTACGTTTCAACGAAGCAGCATCCGGCAGATGGATTCACGAAGCCTCTAACAAAGCAAGTTCATGAAAATTTCAAGAAAATGCTTGGCATCGTAGGTTAAGGGCACGGTGTACAGAAGGTGATATATTCCCGAAATCTGACAGTTTTTTGATGACGTAGTTCAAATCGTTCATAGGCGATCTAGTACTCCACACCAATTTGATCTACGTGAAAAACGATAAGAACGACGTCACATGTTTACATCCAAAATAGATATTTACATAGGTTACTAGCCTGCCTTGTGATATTTATGCCGTGTTAAGGGGGAGTATTGAGATTGAAGTTGATTGTAGTAACCTACGACTGTCTATTATAGTGACACTCAGCCTAGCAACGATTGTTTAATAGACCAAACAATTGAATAAAACTTTTCATTCGTTCTTCAGACTACAGCCAATCCATACGTCTTTTATTAACTCTCTCAAGTAAAATTTAGGTGGCAATATATGTAGTTGCCACTGCCCGTTTACCCCAAAAACGAGCTTTTGGGGTGGCAATATTATTGCCACTGTCCGTTTAGGGTACTTTTCTTCTTTTGACTTCGACAAAATGCCGGAAAAGAGATTTTAGAGTGAATGGGGCTTAACCCTTCATATAAACTGTGTAGTTCAGCACATGTCAACCCATACACTTAATTTAGAATGCCGAATCTCGGTTTATGAATGCCGAGATTTGCACAGCCGAGTAGTCAGCTTGATGTTTTGATGAGATCTCAGCTTATAAATGCTGAGAATCAGTATAACACGCCCTGTTGCTAAGCAACCTACCATCATGTTAGCTGAGTCTCGGTCAAAATTCAGAAACCGAGATTTGCACAGCCGAGCTCGTAGAATAAAACTGAGTGTGCAAAATTTGATTATTTCTATAAATTATTATCAAATCTATAATTTTACAATAAGTTTGAGGTAATTTTCTTCATGCGGTCAAATTTAGCCATTTTTGAGACTACAAATGGCTCCCTAATTGTTGTTGAAGCTTTGTTTAGTATCAAACAAATACCAGGCGTTGTTAGTTATCCCAATTTTGCGTAAACGAAAAAAAAGTTCGAAATGAATTGTTATAAAACAGCAAAAAAAAATACAAATAGTAGGTGCCACTGCCTTATAAAGGATTAAAAGAGCGACAGCACCAGTCTGGCTATTGTGTGCTGGGCTGCAACAGGTGAAAATTTCGACTTCGATACTTAGAAGTTTGACGCGCACTTCATGGACGGGTTGGGTGCGGACGTAGCAGCATGTCCCGTAGGCCATCGACCCGGAATCCAACAGGAACAGAGCTCTGCATGGTTTCAAAGGACTTGCCATGAACATCAACGACGTGAAGACCGACTGTGTGGAGGAGAACGGCACTGGCCTGGGATTGAACTGACATGCTTACTTGGTGGTATGTGGAAGTCGGGCCTAGGGGCCGAAGTGGATGGAACAGTGCCGATCGTGACTGACAGGAACGGCAGGAGAACTCCGAGGTGCAACTTCTGGCTTAGTGACCTCGGAAACAATTCCAGCCATAGCTTGCGCTGGGAAACCAGATCTCTTCTCTGGCTGACAGGTATCTTGGCGAAAAACCGAAGCATGATGGGGATTCCTAGAAACACTCTTACACAATTAATAGAAGAATTCTTAATTTTAATATCACACTTAAGGCAAAGATGCAAACATTCGGATAAAAAAATAATGTTAAATATACATGGTTTTAATGATCGTTTATTATATTTCAACCTGGATATAAACCAATTTCCAACCAGTTTACTATTCATAATACAAATCAAATATACGTTAAGCATTCCGAAATTATTATAATCAGATATTTACAGTCAATTTAGCACTTCTGTGTGGAGACCCGTCATTGAGCGTTGGTCTTCATATCGAGAAAGTTTCTACAGTTTATGTGGGACTAATCATTGGCGTAACTAGGATTTTTTCCTGGAGAGGGCCCAGGGGGGGCCTGACTTGAGATGAATTTTAAGCGGGATGGGCGCTCGATATGTGAATGAATATGCAAATCAGTATTGTAGTTTTGAGTAATCAAAATGACTGTTTCAGATTTGTTCATAGTTTTGTAAACTATATGAGTACGAACAATTCCTCCTAGATTTTTTTCCATAGCTTAATTCAATGATTCCATCATGGCTTCTTCCAGAAATTCAATCAAGAATTCATCTAGGGATTCCACTAGACATTTTTTTCGGGGATATGTCCTGGGATATCTTTAGAGGTTCCTCCAGTAATTGTTCCAGTGCTTTTTTCGAAGTTTCCTTCAGGAATTTCTCCAGAGATCCTTTAAGGTATTTCTGCAGGTATTCAGAGATTTCTACAGGTATATCTCCATATATGCCTTCCAAAATTCCGCTAGAGATTGCTCCAATAATTACATCCGGAATGATTCGAAATATTTCTGCAGGAATGTATTCCAGAAATTCTTTTAGAAAATTTTACTTAAAGATTCTTAAAAAACACTCCAAGAATTGCTTGAAAAATTTGTACAAAAAACCTTTAGGGATCCTAGTTTGTTTATGTGTATTAACGAGATTTTTAGCCCTAGGCCCTAGGCTCGGGACCCACGCTTTACTTCCCTTCCGAAGGAAGAACTCACATTTTGCGAGTTTGTCGGGAGTGTGATTCGATCCCAGGTCCTCGGCGTGATAGTCAAGTGTTCTAACTATCCCACCAGGTCCGCTCCACTAGGGATCCTAGTATTCCTTCAACAATTACTGCAGACATTGATTTCTTCATTTTTTTATCCAGGAATATTCGCTAAGAAAGCTCTTCTGAGATTCCATAAAGAGTGCCTAATGGGGCTTGCTTGCGGGATTCCTCATCGGGTTTCTTCAGAAATTACTTCAAGAGTTCCTCCAGGGATTCACCGGGAATTTCTTCTGTTATTCTTACAAAAACGAATTCCGAGATTATTTTAAACATTTCTAGAGGAACTCTTATTGGGATTCCTTCAGAAACTCCCGCAGGAATTAATCCAGGATTTCAGGATTTCCTCAAGAATTTCAGCGGTTTCTTCAGTATTTCCTCTGAGAATTCTTCAGAAAATCCTCTTGGAATTTCCTCTGAAATCGAACTTTGTATATCATCAGGAATGAATCTTGAGATTCCTCCAGGAACTCCTTCGGAAATTCCTCCCGGATTTTTTTCAAGAATTATTCCAGGTATTCCTGCTGCCTCTAGGATTTCATTCAGGCATTTCTCCAGAGACTTCTGCAAGAGTTCTACCAAGAATTTCTCCAGGTATTACCCCAGGTATTTCCTCAGGAATTACTCCAGGAATTTATTCAAGTTTGGATCCAGGAATTCTTCCATGAATTCCTCCGAAAATTCTTCCAGGAATTTCTTCTCTAGGGTTTCCTCTGCACATTCCTCCAGGATTTATTTCATGGATCCCTCCAGGAATTCCACCCATGATTCCTGCAGTAATTCCACCAGAAATTCCTTTCTGAATTCCTCTAATCATTTCTCCATGGATTCCTTCCAGAATTCCTCTAGAGATTCTTCCAGGAATTCATTCAGGGATTCTCAAGATATTCATTTGGGGATTCCTCATGCAGTTCTTCCATGAATAGATCCACGGCTTTTCCCCTAGATTTCCTACAGAGATTTGTCCAGGAATTGCTCCTGAGGTTCTCCCAGAAATTGTTTCAGGGATTCCTCCAGGTATTTTTTTCAAGAATTCCCCCAGGGATTCTTCCAAGTAATTCTCTAGAAATTCCTCTAAGGATGCCTCCAGGAATTCCTCAAGAGGTTACTTAAGTATTACTCCAAGAATCCCTTCAGAAAGTCCTCCAGGAATTGATCCAGGAACTCCCATAGGAATTCCTTCAGAAATTACTACCGCAATTCCTTCAGGAATTCCTCCTGGAATTCCTCCAAAAATTCCTCTGGGAATTCCTCTAGAAATTTCTCTTGGATTTTCTTCAGAAATTTCTCTTGGAGTTTCTTCAGAAGTTTCTCTTGGAATTTCTTCAGAAATTTTCTTTGGAATTTCTTCAGAATTCCTCCATTAACTGCTTCCAAAATTTCTCTCGAGATTCCTCCAGGAATTCATTCAAGAATTCTTCCAGAGATAGTTCCAAGGAATTTCCACAAAAATTCCTTTACAGAATAATCCAAGAGTTCCTCCTGGGATTCCGCAAGGAATTTATCCAGAACTTCCTGCAGGAATTTGTCCAGAACTTTCCAGGCATTTCTCCTGAGGTTTCTCCAGAAATTGCTTCAGGGATTCCTCCAGGGATTTTTCAAAGAATTTTCCCAGGGATTCTTCCAAGAATTTCTCTAGAAATTTCTATAAGGATTCCTCTAGAAATTTTTCAAGAGGTTTCTTTAGAAATGTCTCCTGGGAGTTTCTCCATGGACTCATCCCGGGATTTCTCCAGCAATTCATCTAGAGATTGCTTCGGGAGTTCTTCTAAAAACTCCAAACTCCACTAGATTGCTCCCAGAATTTTTCTGAAAACTCCTCCAGGAACTCATCTAGAAATGTATCCAGAGATTACTCCAGGCATTAGTCCAGGAATTTCTCCAGGGATTTTTTAAGGAAATTCCCTGGGGTATCCTCCAGGGATTTCTTAAGGAATTTCTTGAGAGATTCCTCCAGGAATTGATACAGGCATGTCTCCAGGAATTTATCCAGGGGTTACTCCAGGCATTACTCCAGAAGTTCTTCTAGAGATTTCTATAGGGATCTCCAGGCATTAATCCAGGATTCCTTCAGAAATTACTACCGCAATTTCTCCAAAAATTTATCTAGAAAATCCTCCAGGGATTCATTTAGAAATTACCCCAAGAATTCCTCCCGGAGTTTATCCAAGAAAAATTCAAATAATTCTTCCTGGGATTCCTGAATGATTTCCTCCTGAGATATCTCTATGAATTCCTTCAAATATTTTTTCAGGAATTCTCCAGGAAATCCTATAGGGATTCTTTTGAAAATTTCCCCACAAATTCTTTCTGGAATTTATTCAAGAATTATTCCAAGTATTCCTCCTGGCATTCTTCCAGGATTTCATCCAGGCATTTCTCCAGGGACTCCTCCAGGAGTTCTACCACGAATTTCACCAAAAATTACCCCAGGTATTTCTTCAGGAATACTTTCGGTAATTTATTCAGGAATGGATCCAGGAATTCCTCCAGGAATTTCTTCGGAAATTCGTACAGCAATTCCTTCAGGAATTGTTCCAGGAATTCCTCCAGAAATCCTTCCAGGGTTTCCCCCAAGAATTAATCCAGGAATTTCTTCTCCGAGGTTTCCTCTACACATTCCTCCAGGAATTATTTCATGGATTCCTCCAGAAATTCCTCCGATGATTTCTTCAGTAATTCTTCCAGAAATTCCTTCTGAAATTGCTCCCGTAAGTCCTCCAGAAATTCCTCTGGAAATATCTCCTGGAACTCCATTAGAAATTCCTCTCAGAATTCCTCTAGGAATTTCTCTAGGAATTTCTTTAGGAATTTCTCTATGAATATATTCAGAAATTTCTCCATGGATTCCTTCCAGAATTCCTCTAGAGATTCTTCCAGGAATTCATTGAAGGATTCCTCAAAGAATTGATTAAGGGATTCCTCCTGGAATTCATCCATGAATAGTTCCATTGAATTTCCCCAAGATTTTCTATAAAGATTTGTCCAGAAATTTCTCCTGAAATTCCACCTGGAACTTGTCCGGAAGTTCCTCCAGGAATCCTTCCTAAGGTTCCTCCAGAAATTTGTTTCAGGGATTTCTCCAGGGTTTTTTACAAGAATATCTCCAGGGATTCCTTCAATAATTTTTGTAGAATTTTCTCTAAGAAATTTTGCGGGAATTCTTTATGAGGTTTCTTCAGAAATACTCCAGGAATTCCTTCAGAAAGTCCTTCAGGAATTCGTATAGGAATTCCTTCAGGAATTCCTCTGGGAATTCCTCAGAAATTACTACCGCAGTGTCTCCAGGGGCTCCTCAAGAAATTCCACCAAGATTTCACTTTTAATTTGTGTACTTAGTGCTAACGTAAGAACAAACACGACAATCACGAAACGCGACGCGAGATAAGACACGACACTTATGGTTCTTACAATCGTCAAAATAATTAAAAAATTACCTTAATGCCGACCGGTTTCGGGCTCGATGCAGCCCATCTACGGGACAATGTCCGACTGATTGCGCTGGTCCAAGTTGAGAGAGAGAGAATGCTACTGCTGCTGGTGGTTCGTGTCGACGAGATCGAATAGACTCGACATGATGGGAGGATCGTCTTCATTCATCAGCGGTTTTTGGGCATTGCTGATAAACATTGACTCCCATGCGTTTAAGTGGGAAGCTTTTCTTACAGTTTTAATGATCTTCGCACTTCCCCAATCTATTTCGTGGTCGGTTTCCACCGTATGAGCCGCCACGCTCGATTCGTTGCTCTTCTTAGACACCACGGCGTTCTTATGTTCCCTTATGCGGACTTTGACTTTTCGGCGGGTTTGTCCAATGTAAACCGCCGGACAGTCTTTGCAGGGAATCTGGTATATGCCAGACTGCTCGTCAGGTGGAACCTTGTCTTTGAGGTTGCAAAGCAGGTCACGCCTGCATACCTGGATCAAACGTTGAGCATGTTAAACTCCCAACACAATACGATAAAATTTACTGTAGAGAAGGAAGTAGAAGGGAGACTCCCCTTTCTCGATCTGTTGATCAGTAGAAAAGAAGACAACACGTTGAAATTCGGGATCTACCGCAAGCCTACCTCCACCGACAGATACATCACTTCGGATTCCAATCACTTCGGTGCCCAGAAGCAAGCCGCTTTCCACTCTATGGCACACCGGTTGTTCAACGTACCCATGGCGAAGGAAGAGTTTGAAGAAGAGAAAGACCGGATTTATTCAGCAGCCGAAGTGAATGGGTACGACAAGCCTTTTGTAGATAAAATCATCCGAAAACATAAGCGAAAAACACAGCGCAACAGTATAACTACCCTACAGCCGGACACCATAGAAGTAAAAAGAGTCAGCCTGCCATTCTACCCGAAAATAACGAACCCCATAAAAACCACACTTCATCGACAAGGGTTACACGTTGTTCACAAAAGTGAGAACACTCTGCGTGACCTGCTTTGCAACCTCAAAGACAAGGTTCCACCTGACGAGCAGTCTGGCATATACCAGATTCCCTGCAAAGACTGTCCGGCGGTTTACATTGGACAAACCCGCCGAAAAGTCAAAGTCCGCATAAGGGAACATAAGAACGCCGTGGTGTCTAAGAAGAGCAACGAATCGAGCGTGGCGGCTCATACGGTGGAAACCGACCACGAAATAGATTGGGGAAGTGCGAAGATCATTAAAACTGTAAGAAAAGCTTCCCACTTAAACGCATGGGAGTCAATGTTTATCAGCAATGCCCAAAAACCGCTGATGAATGAAGACGATCCTCCCATCATGTCGAGTCTATTCGATCTCGTCGACACGAACCACCAGCAGCAGTAGCATTCTCTCTCTCTCAACTTGGACCAGCGCAATCAGTCGGACATTGTCCCGTAGATGGACTGCATCGAGCCCGAAACCGGTCGGCATTAAGGTATTTTTTTAATTATTTTGACGATTGTAAGAACCATAAGTGTCGTGTCTTATCTCGCGTCGCGTTTCGTGATTGTCCACCAAGATTTACCGTAGGTATTTCTTCAGATATTCCTACAGGAATTTCTTCAGAAATTGATCCAGGAATCCCTCCAGGATTTTCTTCGGAAATTCCTGTAGCATTCCTCCAGGAATTTCTGCAGGAAATCCTTTAGAGATTGCTTCCGATATTCTTTCAGGAGATTCTTCAGGAAATTCTATAGGAATTTTTCCAAGGGATTCCTCCGGAAATTCTTTCAGGTTTCCTCTAGGAATAAATCCATGAATTTCAACTCCACGGATTCCTCTAGAAATCCGTCCAGTAGTTATTTCACGGGTTCTTCTAGAAATTCCATCAGGAATTCCTCCAAGAATATGCCAGAAATTCCTGCAGGGATTCCTCTAAGGATTCTTCCATGAGATTCCTCCAAGAGTTCCTGCTGGAATTCCTCCAGAAATTCCTCTGGGAATTCTTCTAGAAATTTATCTTGGAATTTCATCAGAAATTTCTCTAATGCTCCAGGCATTACTCCAGGAACTTCTCCAGGGATGCCTCTTTCAGAAATTTATCCAATAACTTTGGGGCCAAGGGCTGAAAGTCTCTTTAAAAAAGACAAATCAATCAATCAATCCATTAACTTTTCCAGGGAATCCGCCAGGAATTTGCCCAAAAAATTTTCTAGGACTTCCTCCAGAAATCCATCTTGGAATTGCTGAGAAAATTTGCTTATGATTTCACAAAAAATGTGCCTATGTTGCTTCGTTCTATGATTTTTCAAAGTAGGTGGTGTCTGTGGAAAATGTTTGATTTTCACTGGAGTTTTCCGGAAAATTAGGCGACCCTGATTTTTTTCAATTTAGTTTTTCAAATATATATGATTCCTACCTAATTTCATTAACCTTCAGAAACTTCATACCAATTTTTACGATAATAAAAAATCCCCTAATGCTCCAGGCATTAGTCCAGGAACTTTTCCAGAGATTCCGCATGGAATTTTTCCAGAAGGTTCTCCCGGATATCCTCCAGAAATACATCTAGGGACTCCTCCTGTGATTTCTTGAAGAATTCCTCTAAGGATTCCTCCAGGAATGCATCCAGAAATACCTCCAAGGATTCATCTAAAAATTTTTCTAGTAATTTCTACAGGGATTTCTGATGCGGATTCTTCAGATTTTTTTCCTGAAATTCCTAGCATAATTGCTTTTCGGATTCCTCCAGGAATTCATCCAGGGATTTCTCCAGGTACACTTTCACAAATTAATCCAGGGATTCCTGCAGGTATTGCTCCGAGAATTCTTGTAATGATTTCTTCCGGAATTTCTCTCGGGATTTTTTTAAAAATTTCTTCAGCGGTTAGTTAAAAAGTTACAGTATTCCGTTCATAATGTTTTTCAGGGATTAACCCCAGGTTTTTTTAGGATTACTTGTAGATTTTTGAATAATTTGAAGGATTTCTAGAGGAATTCCTTCAGCGATTTGTATTGAAATTCTTTTAGATAATTTTAGAGGGACATAGAAGCCAAGAAATTCTCCAAGAAGTCATCAAGGAATTCTTTCACAATTATCTCATGAATACCAAGTCTTTCACAAGTCCAATCATGAATACCTTCAAACTTACGATTACATCTTGCAGCACCAGCTTTTAAATATATTAAAACTTCCTCAATGACCATTTGAATTTGTGCGTTGTTTGATAGATGCAAAAATACCCCTGGCCCAATAAAAATAAAAGAAAAATAAAAGAAATTAATAGTGACCAACCAGAAATCACCTCCAGCATGGTTTTAATGAATACACTCGCGTTTACGCTTCAGCTACGTACACTGTGGTGCATAATTGATCGGACAAACGCCGATTTTCATACAAAATGGCCAAGTTTAAGATGCTGTTTGCTATGGTTTGCTTTCTTGGATTGAGCTCAATTTTTGACACGGAACTACAAATATGCTGAATTTTGTGTATACAAAGTATAAAATGTTTTCGTTCACAGGTCTGGGCGTGGCAAGGCGTTGAAAATATTGCAAAAGTGATCGGACAGCGGTACCCCTTTGATTTACACGCGTACCGCTGTCCGATCACTTTTGCAATTTTTTCAACGCCTTGCCACGCCCAGACCTGTGAACGAAAACATTTTATACTTTGTATACACAAAATTCAGCATATTTGTAGTTCCGTGTCAAAAATTGAGCTCAATCCATCAAAGCAAACCATAGTTACAGCATCTCAAACTTGGCCATTTTGTATGAAAATCGGCGTTTGTCCGATCAATTATGCACCACAGTGTACATCTATTCTCACTAGGAATTCACAAACTTTTGCTGGAGTTCCATTGCAAATGCAACCAGAGTTTTTTTCCCACATGATACTTGATTTCCATAAAGAATCACTTAACCATATTTTGCAGTAATGCTGCTAGAAAATTCAAAGGTTCTTAAAGTTACCCATCCAGGAACTCCTGGAAATTATCATTTAGATTTAATTTCTCAGCAATTTAAAAAAGAAGATGTACAAAGTATTGCTTTTTATATAATTCTGATTATATAATATTTCCAAACAAAACTAACTAATTACATAGACCATTTTAGACAATGATCTTGTAAAGAGTGACAAGTTGAGAATTGTCTCCAATAACTGTAAATTTAAACACATATTATGCCAAATAAATTTGTGTTACTGTACGTGCAGTTGAAACCCGGAATTTTCGACTAGCGAAGTTGGATTTTTCTCCAAATTCGTGCGTCGGACCTAACTTCGGAAGTGGTGCGCTGTATAGCTGTTTGCTATACAGCGCACCACTTCCGAAGTTAAGTCCGACGCACGGGTTTGGAGAAAAATCCAACTTCGCTAGTCGAAAACTCCGATTTTCAACTAAATTGAGAATATAGATCTATGTTTGTCACCACGACAGTGGTTTTCAGATTTTTTCTAATTTCCATATATAAAGTCATGAAAAATTTCTGGGGGGGGCCTGGCGGATTCTGGGGGGGGGGGGGGGGCCTGGCCCCCCTGGCCCCCCCTCTAGTTACGCCAATGGGACTAATATGAAATCCAGAAAGTCTTCAGTTTGGAAACATATTCTCGTCGACATCCAATACCGCATTAAAGATGTTTTACTCGGATTAACCAGTTCCGCTTTGAGTTTGTAAAAGATACCGGCATAGGGTAACTGCACATCATCCCAGGATCTTCTTCCAGTTAATTCCACGAGCTTCCATATTGTTTTTTCCTCTTCAAACTTCTCACCCCGAACCAACAACGATCGACCGGCGGCCGCCTCACTCTGATCTAAACGGATTACCAGCCCACACAATTTTCCGTTTCGTCAATTCTGCTTCTGCCGGCGATGCCATGCCGCCAGATCTTATTCGGGTTCTAGGATCAGCTGCCGGATAGTGGGATATGCAAAATTTTGCACACTTCAATGATAACCGGAGCTGAGGAGTTTCATCAGCCGCCTCTGCCGCCGCCGCCGCCGTCGGACCGATGGATCCTATTGCGGTTTCCTTCAAACGGACGAAGATCTGAAACGGGATCATCCGGTAAATGGATCGGATAATGGTGAAATGAGGAGATCAGGGATTCTGTCTCGGGTGGCCGACCTAAATGAGGTTAATGAGAGGTAATAGAAAAATTGCTTTATTATCTTGGAAGGATGAATAGAAGAGAAGTTTGCAAATATTGGTCGGTTTGTGGGTATCAATATTTTCAAATATTGTGGTCAACAGGGTCAAAGCTGCGCTTAAAGAATGTGTTGTGTTTTTCGAAATGTGAAAAAAATCTATTTGATTTGCTACGTTGGTTATACGTTGAATAAGGAATCCTTCTCCACTAGACTCGGTTCTATGTTTTTCGCCTTAATTGAGAAGAGTTATTTCCCTTAACCTGCTTCTCCGGTCTAGTATTTTTTTCCTGACTGCAGCTTTCTTCATCTAGCATCTATCATTCTTTCATCTGTGAACAAGCTCTAATGACAGGTTAGTAAAATTTTAGCATATCATTCTGTTCCATGCTGTTTTATATCTTAGAAATAGCGCTGCCTTTTTGTGTGAGATTTCTGTATTTTTTCTCGGATTTCACTTTTTTTTAATTTTTTTTTGTTAAATTGCCCTAATTTTAACATATGTAACAGGGATAAACAAGTACACTAGATCTATTCCCGCCCAATCTACTTGAACTCCTATCCAGTACCCCAATGTACATAATCCGTTCAATATTTATGCACACTTGATAATTTTTGTCATCAATCACCATATACTGTGTTCCTACAAAATCCAAATATTTACCAAACATAAATCCCAACTGACATATCCTCAGAGATTATTTGTTTGCTTGCTACTTGTCCCAATGTTTTCCAAAATCTCCCTCTGCGGTTCGGATCCTTTCAAAGGCCTATCCTCCCCCGTCGTCATCGTCAACAAAGCAATGATGTTGGTTCGTTCGGTCCCTTTCTCATTATTTTCAACTGCTGAAGCGTGCTGAAAACATAGAGGCTTCTCTTAATCAACATTCGGTCGGTTGTCTTATTGTAGAGGGCGAAAGACAGAGACTGAAAAATCTCCAACAATTGCGGCAGAGAAGAAACAGACCTTCGCACGCTTATTTTTTCCCTGTGATTCATAATTGTGAACATTTGTAGTAGCACTCCCGGAAAATTACAGTCAGGTAGAAGAGTGAAACAACATTCATCGCCGCTCCTTTTGCGAGCCACCGATGCAGAACAGTGGCTTCTGGCTGGAGGCAGGAGACCCACTACACACCGGAAAGGGTCCCGATCGTGAGGTCCGTTGATGCGTGCGAGTCGGCGGATGATACCCGAAATGATAATCCCATAATGAGGAGTAATTATTTCTGATTATGTCTACGATGTGATAAAAAGGATATCGTCGGACAAATTTCCTACTTTGTTGATGGGAAACGCCCGCCGCCCGCTACTGGCTGTGTGTGCAGCATAATTAAAATGCAGTGCATTTGGCATTGTGGCACTCCCTCGGCGACGATTAACGTTAAATAAAGAAAGCGAAATTTTAAATGACAACCAACAGAATGCAACCGAGCACCGAGAAGCATGCAATTGTGCAACCGGGAAATCGTCATTGTCGTCAGGACGTCGTCGTTGACGATCCTTTCCCACAAACAGCCTCCAGCTTGTGCACAATGCCGCGTTCGTACCTAAAGTGCAGCATGAAAGAAGAGCAGTGGTAACGTATTGCTCATATGTTCAGTGGTTGCATTTTTTGTATGTGCTTACTCTCTTGAGAGCATATCTTACAGCTAGTACGATGGAAAAATGGCATCTTGGCACGTACGATTCCGTGCGTCTTTTCAATTAAATTTATTTGCTTGAAATGTGGATTTAATTTTCTCGGGCATATGCAACGTGAATTTCGAATGAAAGACGATTTGTTAGAGCTATTGTAATCAATTTATCACTACGGTTTTAATGGAAAAACTTGTAATCAGAAGGTACGAAATATTGCTGATTGACAAATTGAGAGATGAAAGTTGTGAAAAAAATCGCGTTCTGGTGGGATTTGAACGCACGACTCCGTATTCGCTAGACCGGCGCTTTAACCAACTGAGCCACAGAACATGTAACGATTCTGCGGCATAGAAAATCAAACTAACTCCGAAGCCACACCATGAACACTCCTTTTTTTTAACAAATCCAACTCTCTTTTCGGCTTATATGCCAATCTACATCACACTCGCGTTTATGCCCACTAACTACAAGTGAGAGTGAAGTTTTCATGATTACTTACTCTCACCAAGACTTACTCTCGCAAATCCCATACAAAACCAAAACAGTGCAGTGCCCTATAGTCACCAAGCAATCTGTTTGCTGGTGTCTAATTTAAGCTGTTAGTACACAGGTTCAAATATTTTCCCAAAAAGAAACCAATGCTCAAACATCTTGTTTGACTCGATCGAATTTTCATCAGTGGTGTCAAACAGATGTTGTTTCTTGAGTACTTTCCTTGTCAAATATTTGGCCCTGTGTACTTTTGGCCTTGGTATTCAGTGTAGAGCTCGGCGAGTGTGTTGTGGATTAGCATCTATATGTATGCCGAAAAACAGAGATGGATTTGTGATAATCGTACATGAAAATCGTTACATGTTCTGTGGCTTAGTTGGTTAATGTGCCGGTCTAGCGAATACGGAGTCGTGTTCAAATCCCACCAGAACGCGATTTTTTTCACAAATTTTATCCCTCAATTTGTCAATTGGTAACATTTAGTGCCTTTTATTTACATATTTTTTTCAGTATGTTTCAGACATAGGTATCAGCAAATCTGATAAATGCCCTAGTAAATGCCAGTAAAGGGCAATATATATATCATTGTATTACGGTTTCAGTTTCAGTTTCAGATCTTTTCAGCTGAATACGACCCAAACATTATTAATTTCTATTTCCTGTTGCTGATTTTTAAGAAACATGATCAATCGCGTATAGGTAATGAGAATTCTGAAATTGAAAATTTATAGAGAATGCTTCTTCTAAGATCATTAAGCTGAAAATAAGGCTCTTTATAAACGTAATGTAAGGAATAAGAAGACGCTGTCAAGATTTGTAAAAACCCTTTAAGCTCACAAAATTTTACTAACTACAGGTATTTCATACTGTTTGTGACCTTTGTTGGCTTTTGTTAAACATCCGAAAAAGTTCGAAGTACAAAAAATTTCAGGCGACGAACCAGTGTATAAAACCGTAAAACCGTGTATAATTCGTAAACCGTAAAACCGTAACCCGTAATTAATTTCATATTAATTTAGAAAGGTAGAAAATTGTAAATGAGGTCATTTCACCAATATTTCACCAGTTGATTAACTTCGTGCCCTGATGAAGATCCAAACCCGAGGATCGAAACGTCGGAAATGAAAAAAAAAACGTATCAACGCTTATTTCTGTAACTGTACGCCAAAACTATTAGAAGTTACAATACGAAGTTATGCACCTTTCTTTATGTCCTGTATAAAAAGAGAGAGCTAGTCAGAACCAATATTTTGCATATAAAGTATAATAGGGTACGAGCACCGGTTTTGAGCAGTCTAAGGGAAAACATTTTTATAGAATTATCCAAGAATCCTATCAATTGGTAATTTTCATCGGATTCTTGGATAGTTCTCAAATGAAAGGTTTCAATCTAAAGTTTGTAGGGAAAAATACAGATATCATGCTAATATTTGTTTATTTTTATTAAAAGTGGCACTGGCCACTTTTCAGCGTCAGTTTTTGCCATATTCTTAAATTTGGTTGCCATTTTGGCTAATCACGAGTATTTCTTTTGGGAGTGGCCGAATTAAAAGCACCCTGACTAAAGACATATAGGAACTGTTTTTTAGGGAAAATGATTTTTTTCTTGCATTTAAAAAAAAATATGGTTTTCACAGCTTTTAACATCATATTATATTAGGATCTAAGAAAAAGTAAAAAAAAACTTCAATTTAATTTCAATAACTCTTGAGCAATAAGAAGAAACAAGAGGAAACCCCAAAAGCATAACCAAAAGAAACTTGAGAAAGATTTACAGAATGGAGGATTTACAAAAGCAGTTTTTGGAGTATTCCAAGAAAGAATATTCGAAAGTTCCCAAAAGATACTCCTGGTGGATTTTCAGAAATAATTTCGGAAGGATTCACAGAAAAAAAAAAATCCTGGGATGTCCAGAAGTTACTCCTCGAGGATTCTCAGAAGGTACCCTTGGAGGATTTTGAAAATAAACTCCCGGAGAACTTCGAGACGAAAAATCCTGGAAAACTTCCAAACATTGTTCTGGATGAAATCCAGCTGAACCCCTTTGTAGAAATAATAGAACGAAGGCATTGACTAATCCCAAAACACCTGCAATAATCCAAGAAGGAGAAGTTCCTGGAGAAATATCTGGACAGATCGCAGAAGAATTTATCGAAAGAATGCTGAAAGAAACAATTGAAGAATGAAGAATTCCAGAAGAAACGCCTAATGATTTCAGAGAAGCAGCATCTGGATTCATAAGGGATTTCTGGAAATTCTAGAATCGTATGAAATCAACTAGAGTAGAGGAATCCCAGATACAATCTTGATGGATTCCCAAAAGGAAACCTTTGGGGACATGTGAATATAGTTTTGGGGGAGTTCCTAAAGGTTTCATAGAAAAAAAATCTATGTGGCTCTCTAAAGGCATTACAGAAGAAATTCCTGAAGAAATCTGTTAATCAATTCCTGTAGGAATCTAAATAGAAAGTCATGGAGGGCTCCCTGGCAGTACTTCCAATAAGAACGAAACTCCAAGAACTTTCTGATGGAAAGTCAAAATATAAGCCTAAAAATCCTCAATAAAACTTTGTGCCTTGGGTAGTATGTCTTTTATAATTCCACAATGGGAATTTCTGTGGTATTTCAGGAAGCTTTAGACGGAAGGTGGCAATAGCTGGAAGGATACGATATAGGCGGGGCATGTTGTGAGTATACCGGACAACAACCCTGCAAAGCTGGTATTCGCAATAGATCTGGATGGTACAAGAAGACCTGACGAGCAGAGGGCAAGGTGGGCGGACCTGGTGCAGAACGATCTGGCAAATGTGGGACGTGGCCGTGGATGGAGGACTGCAGTCACGAATCGAGGATTCAGAGGATTTTCGGTGGATTTCAGAAGCTTTACGCAGGCGTTTTCGATAGTTTCGGAGGGTCTCATGCGCGTAACATGGGTTCCGATGGGTGTTCCGGAGGCATTTTAAGATGCTTCAGAAGATTTTAAGCGAGGTTCTGAGGCGTTACGGAAACGGTTTCTGTGGTTTTGGACTAGGATAGGATGTGACACCTGCAACTTCTCTGTCTAATTTCACAGATTGCTGTCTTGTTTTTTCGCGTTGCTAAGATTATTGGTCCCCAAATTGGTCTCTTTTGGGCTGACTAGTTGTCGTATCCTATCCTAGGTTTTGGAGGGTCTCATGTGTGTTGCATGCCCAACTAACAATAACTCATTTGAAAAGCACCTTTATGACGAATTAATTCAGTACGATGCTGAATAACATTTGGATAATTTTCAGGTAAAACCTTTGTTCGGGTTTTGCTCACACAAATTTGAAGAAACTTTAAGGACAGACTTGTTAGAATCCCAAAATGGCCGCTACAATGACCGGCTTGGCACCTACTCACGATTTCGAGGGCACAAATCTCTTCGTAAACAGAACCAGCGCACCTGAGCTTCTTATTTTAAGCTTATTACAAGTGAGCAAGAACAGAATATTGAAATTCACTGTTCTTTGAAGCTTGCTTCTTGAGATTTGTGCGTCTGAAGTTTTGATGCACTGTTGAAGCGGGATTTCAAGACGTTTGTCCTTAAAGCATAGTGTTGTGCACCAACTGAGCTGTTTGTTGTTAAATCGTTTTACAACTGTATAGTAAAGCTATTATTCAGCTTTAGCAAAAACAATTAAAAATAAATAATATGCATTTTTTTTCCAATTTCCACGAGATTTTATGATTGACAATTATGCTGAGAACAAGTATTGTGAAATAATAACTAGGCTCAGTGTACCAGTTATGGCTATAGTACCTCAAATTCGCCATAGTTGATTTTCAACCTTTAAAGATATAAATCAACAAGAAAAAATTCGTGAACAATAGATCACAATCACAAAAGATGATTGCAATCATTCAAACTTCACAATTTGCTCAAATTATGGTAGAAATAAATAATTTTCCTTAACTTTTCGGCCCCCTTGCACCCTATTTCGCCATAGTGTACCAGTTATGGCAAATCCCATAAGGAATGCATGTAAATAGTGCGAAGTGGAACCCAAATTAACAAATGTGTCCATAACTGGTACATGGTTCCTATCATTGGCACACGCCGTAATAAATACTAAAAGTAGTTTTGGCTCCGTTTTTATATTTTTCCTGTAAAGTTTGAAAACTAATCAATCATTTGACTTATTGTTTACATTCGTCGGTCTTCTTCTTATTTTTGTAGACATAGTTTTTCTTAGGTAGTGCGATAACTGGTACAGGCACCCTACACATAAATCTACATAAATCAAAAATCGAACTCGAGACCCATCGATTGCTAGCCGCATGCCTTCCTATCTGCGCCATCCTAGAGATTGAATTGAAGCGCTCAAACCAAAACATACACTTCCCGTGGTTTAATAACGACCACACTTCGATTCCTATTAAGCAGTAGTGAATTAACACAACATTAAAGTTAACAACTGAACAACATGTTAATTCAGCTGCTGTTCAGTAAAAAACATGTGTTTTTCATCCTGTACTCTAAGTACAGAAACGAAAGCGCTTTTTCGATTTGTGTAAAACATATCGTACAAAAACATGTGCTAATTTGATCATACTACGTTTTTAATTAAAAAAGCATTTGTACAGTAATGTGTTCAGCATAATTTTAGTTCAGCTATCATTCCTATTATAAAGCAACAATTCAGCATGCATGCTTGTTTGCTGCTTGCGATTGTTAGTTGGGTGGGGTCTGTGGGGGTTTCAAGAGGATTTTGACAATTTGAAATGCCCAGAAACCCTCTGAAACATACCAAACGCTCATAAAATGCTTTCAAACGCTCCTAAAATCTCCCGGAGCGGCCTTAAAGCGTTTTCAAAACCCTCTGAAACTCTTTAAATACCTGAAAGCACCCCTGAAACTCCCTGTAATGTTCTTTATCCCGTAAACACCCGGGGCGAGCTGCATTTGGTAGGAATGCAATATCTTCTTTGTTTCAAAACACAAACAAAGTTTGTGACACAAATCCAACATCACAAGGTTCTGTGATCATTCATCGTGCATAAAATTTGGCTGAGTATGTTGGATTTGTGTCACAAACTTCGGAGTACTTTGGAGGCCTTAGAATAGCTCTTGGGATCAAAACGTCAACAAACTATGATGGGTCATGTCAAGGATCAGTGAAAACTATTGATGATTAGCAAAACGATGAAATTTGAGCAAAAACATGTAGAATTTATAAAAAAAATACAAAAAAGCCACGTATTTTCGGCTCCCACCAAAGAGGGGAGGTACCATGCATTTCTTAGCACAACTATTCCCCTTGACTATAAAAAAAAATCCAGGGTAAAATGTTTTGAAACAAAGAAGATGTTGCATTTCTACCAAAAGAAGATCGTCCCGGGTATTTACGGGTTAAAGAATTGAAACGTCCCTAAAACCTCTGAAAGCTAACGCCCTTAAAAGGCTCCGGAAAACCCTTGAACTACCTTTGAACCTCCGCTTCTTGGCTCTGTGAGAAATTGCTAGAAACCCTTTTGGCCCCATCTCAAATGTCCAGGAGTGAGACCTGTTCTGGCGAACTGGATTTACTCATTAAAGCTCTGACTTAATTTATGCACTTTTCAAGCGTTTAGTAAGATTTTAATTCAACTCGCAGAAATTCCTTTACAACATAGTTTAACAAAACCTTTTTCTGTTTCTTGTTAAGTTCATGTAAAAAATAGCACATGTATCTGTTTAATGTGTTTTTCATAAGTCAAATAAGCGCTTTCGTTCCATCATACTTTGACTTAGAGTGCATGATGAAAAACACGTGTTTTTTACTGAACAACAGCTGAATTAATCTGTCGTTCAGTTGTTAACCATAATATTCAGTGCTAATTCCCCACAGCTGAATAGGAGTCGAAGTTTGACCATTATTGAACCACGGGAAGTTTATGTTCTGATTTGAGCGCTGCTATTCTTCATTTCTAGGATGGCGCAGATAGTAAGGCATGCGGCTGGCAATCAATGGGTCTCGAATTCGAATCTTGAATTAGGTAAATTTATGTGTAGTTATTATTTCACAATAGTTGTTCACAGCATAAGTTCAATCATAAACTCTCGTGGAAATTAAAATAAAATGTCTTTTATTTATTTGTATTCATTATTCTAAAGCTGAATAACAGCTTAACTATAGAGTTGTAAAACGATTTAACAACAAACAGTTTAGTTGGTACACAACTCCATGCTTTATAGTTTCTCCAAATTTGTGAGAACAAAACCCGAACAAAGGTTTTGCCTAAAAATTATGCAAATGTTATTCAGCATCATGCTGAACTGATTCGTCGTAAAGGTACTAATAAAATGAGTGATTGTTAGTTGGGGAGGTTCCAATGTAACTATGACCAACTGCACCCCCATGTAGTGGCACCAGATTGGAACAAACTGAACTCTTCCACGCTACCGCACTCAATGTTTTATAGGTTTGAATGAAAGATTTGTGATTTGCAATTTCAATCGAGTAAGTTGAATTGAGGAAATTTTGTATTAGTATATGAAACACCAGAACCTTGAACTGTTGCCTTTTTCGCCCCAACAAGTATCGACATGCTGGCGTACATTTGAATGAAACAACACAGAGTTTGTTTGACTGTAATGCCGAAAAAAGTTTGCAAATGATCTTTATTCTCTTCGGGCAAAGAAACAGAAAAGAAAGGAGTAATGAAATGTAGATATCCCATAGTTCTGATTGATTGTATCTCTTAAATTATAAGTTTGGGTGTGAAGCAAGAATGCAAGATTTACCTTTAGTTCCAGAAAAGTAGCCGCGAAACTGGCAATATTGATTGAAATCCATTAGGAATGATGGATATACTAATAACGACATCATATGGCTTCATAATTCTTTCTGAATATTTGAAAAATTCCCCCTGTGAATTCCTCCAGATATTCTATATGATTCCTTCAATAGCAGAGATTTATTTAGCAAATTTCTTAAACAAGTCTTCAATGGGAAAAACTTCAATATTTTTATTTTGTTGGGATTACCTCCCAAGTAACATTTTAATGACCAATTAGCCTTATAGAGGTTTTGACAGCCATCATAAACGATTTTGATTTTAGGATGACTTGAAGAACGTCTTCTAGTCTATTTGACTAAATAATGCTACTTGTGCTATGTTACCTAAATCATGAGGAATAAGTTTAGATTAGATAGTATAGTAAATGATGATTTAGGTCAATTAAATTTCCGAAAAGTTTACGTTAAAAAAGCAAATGTACTGACGTACTACACAATGTTTGTTTTATTATTTATCGTGTGTAATAAAAACTCTGTGATATTGTCACCAATTCAAATAAACCACCAAATTAGCTCAATTTATTAAGAAATTATACGCCTCTTATCACCGCGCAATCATCCCATTAAACTGTCACGATTTTTCCACATCAATGCACCCCTCCCGCCCCGGCAGTATCTACTCAACGTAGGAAGAAATAACATAATTTCCATATGCTCCAACTGGCTGCCTCGTCAGCTCGACGTCGTCGTCAGTTGCCCAGTAGGTACTACTCCTACGTTTTCATTACCTTCTTGGCAGCAAAGACTGAAGCCGTTTCACGGGTGCGCAAACACTTTATCGTCATGATCCGATCTAATATGTAAATTATCTCCATCGAGAGAAGCGCAACGCAACCAAATAGACAACGTTTCCACGTTCGCGTCGAGTCCGCGCGGTTGCACTGCTTCCTTCAATTTTGTGATTGTGCACGAGCAGCGCGAGTGGCAGTTCTTGGAACGGGCCTGGTTCTTACCCGTACGACGAATAGATAATTATGTATGTATCGTCGGTGCGATAAAGGATATCTCTATCAGCAGCGGGGGCGGGTGCTGTCACTGACTGACTGAAGCGGAGACGTCTTTTTCACGAGCAACGATTTTCCACTCGGAATCACGAAAGGAGCGATACGTGTGATATCTGCTTGGCAAGTGGTGAAAAATTAGCTCCGATGGTTGAATTGGATATGAGGAGGCACGTGATTTCCAGTGCCGCAAAGTTTGCTGAGCAGCGGAACGGGGAACGTTCTTACTGGACGAAATAAAAATAGGACAATCGCTCGCGTGACTTATCTGTCCGTGCTCGGGCTGAAAGGTGAAAAGAATTTGAACAGATAGATGGAAATGCTTTTTTGCCAGTGAATAGCAGGAAAGGAGCTACGATAAGCGATTAACTAAGAAGTTACGGTTCCTACAGAACCGCGAATGTCTAGTCGAAGTTTGCGCAATACATAACATCAGGAATTTCAGATACCGTTTAGTTCCCCACGATTATGTTCTCTTGCGAATGCATATTTATTGGTGAGCTCGTTCTATTTTATTTGGAAAAATGAATATTTGTACACTGGAACCTCTTTTTATGCACATGGCTGGGAGCATAAATTGAAAATGTGCATCAATTAAAAAAGGGATGAAAAGAGGGAAATTTGTGCATAAATTATGTTTGAGCTTTAATGAGGGAATCTATTTTACGAGAACAGGTCTTGCTCCCTGGGCATTTGAGATGGGACTAAAGGGGTTTCCAGAACCAAGTCCAGAAATTTCCCAGATAGTCCTAAAAAGGGGGGTTCCAAGGAGCTTCAGGGGCGTTTTAAGTGGTTGTTTCAGGGAATTTAAGGATCCTTTTAAGGGCACTCTGTTGAGATTTGTGTACGTTTTAACCCGTAAACACCCGAAATTTCTCCATGCGTTTCCTTGAAACTCCCCAAGGAAGTTTTCCCAAGAGTTCCTCCAAAAATTTCTCAATGAATAACTGCTCATTTATCCAAGAATTCATCAAGGGATTCCTTCAGAAATTACTCCATGGTGTCATCCAGAAATTCATCCATGGGTTCCTCCAGGAATACCTCCAGGAATTCCTCCACAAATTTATCCCGGAATACCTCCAGCAATTCCAACTGGGGTTCTTCCCGGAATGCCTCACAGGGATTCCTCCTGAAATTCTTTCAGGAATTCCATCAGTTCTTCCAAGGATTTCTCCAGGAATTCTTCCTGGATATACTCCAGTATATATTCCAGAAATTCCTCCAGCAAATACTCCAGGAATTTCTCCAGGAATTACTCTACGAATTCCTCCTGGAATCAGTACAGGAAATCGTCTGGGAATTGTTCCGGGAAATACCCCAGGAATTCCTACAAGAAATATTCCAGGAATTTCTCCAGAAATGACAGTAGGAATGGAATTACTCGCATGAATTACTCTATGAATTCTTACAGGAAATACTCCAGGAAATCCTCCAAGCATTCCTCCAGAAAATAAAAATTTTAAACAAAAACAACTTCAAAAATTCCTCCAGTAGTTCAAGGAAATCCATCAGGAATTCCTCAAAGAATTTCACTGGGAAATTCTTTAAAAAAAATTCTTCTCGAACTACTACATGAATTCGTGCAGAGAGTACTCCAGGAGTTCCTCCAGGGTTTTCTCCAGACTTTTCTTCAAAAAATTCTTGAAGAAATTCTTGGAAGTATTCTTGTAGGAATTCCTTAAAAAAAAATTTCGAGGCATTCCTGGAAAAAATCATAGAGATTTTTGTAGGAATTCTTGAAAGATATCTTGGAGGTATTAATGAAGAAGGAATTCATGTAAGGGAATCCTGGAAGGGATTGTTGGAGGAGTTCTTGGCGGATGTCTTGGAGGAATTTCTGGACGACTTTTTTGAGGATTTCTGGACGAATTTTTTGAGGATTTCCTGAAGGAATTTTTTTTTGGAGGAATTCGTGGACGTATTCCTGTAGGAATTTCTGGAGGAATTTCTTAAGGATTTCTGAAGGTATTTATTAAAAACCCCTGGAGATATTCCTGGAAAAAATATAAAGGAATCCCTGACCATATTAATGGAGGGATTTTTGGAGGAATTTTTGACAGAAGTATTGGAGCAGGTCTTGGAGAAATTCTTATTATAGTTCCTGTCGGAATACTTGAAAGAATTTCTGGAGAAATGCCTAGACGGATTCTTGGAGAAATTCTTAGAAAATAAAACCTTTAGGAATTTGTAGAGAAAATTTTGGAGAAATTTTTAGATAATTTCCTTGAAATTCTTGGAGTGTTTCTTTGAGAAATTCTTGGAGCAGTTCTTAGAAGAAGTCTCGGAGCAGTTTCTGGAGAAATCCTTGAAGGAACTCTCGGAGGAATCCCTGGAGTTGTCCCAGGAGTATTTTCTTGACGAATTTCTTGACGTTTCCTGAAGAATCTAGGAGGTATTCATAAAGGAATTTTTGAATGAATTCTTGAAGGAATTTCTTGAAAAAAACCCTGGAGTTATTTTTGAAGAAATTCCTGAAGGGGTTTTGGGCAGAAATCTTAGAGGGTTCTCTGGTGAAATTCTTGAAGAAGGTCCAGAAGGATTTTTTGGAATTCCTGGAAGGATTCTTGGAAGAATTCTAGGCAGATGTCTTGGAGGAATTCATGGATTAATTCTTGGCGAAATTCCTTAAGGAGTTCTTGGGGGAGTTCCTGGAGATATTATAAGAGGGATTCCTGGAGGACTTCCTGAAGGAATTTCCGGAGAAATTTCTGGGGCAATATCTGAAGGAAACTCTGGAGCAATCATTGGAGGACTTTCTGGAAGAATCCCTTGAGGAATTCCTGAAGATTAGTCACTAGATTAGTTGTTGGAGGAAATCTTGGAATAATTCTTGAAAAAGCTCTGAAGGAATTCCTGGAAGAATACCTGAATGAATTCCTGGATGAATCCATGGAGGAATTCTTGGAGGAATTCGCGAAGAAATCTCTGGGAGTATTCCTGAAGGAATCCCTGAAAGAATCCCTTAAGGAAAAATTTCTAGATATATCGCTGGAGAAATCCCTGGGGGGCTGTTAATAAACCACGTAGACCAAATTTTGGCCATCTTTACCATAAAGATTATTTGTATATCAGTAGATGTACAAGTAACACAAAAAATACTTAACATATTATGTGATACAACAGAGGTAATCGTGATAGAATAACATCGATAAATTAAAGAGATACAAGAGTAGAGCTTGTAGAGCTTGAAGGTCCTAATTACAGAATAGTTTGGATGACCTAGATCACCAACTGAATGTTGAGAATTGCATTCTGAGGCTCTATGAGTAGCGTAGATTATGTTCCGCGAGCATTCGCTACATATCCTAAGATTTGCAGATATTGCGACCCATACTTCAAAATACATTGGGTCTATTTGTGTGGTAGTGGACACAAACGATGGTAGATGTTTTAGATTTTAAGAAAATAAATTCCAGAGTAGTTTGGATGACCTAGATCGTCCAATTTATGTACCATGAATTTTCTGGTGATGCTTTGAGGCTTTTTGAGTACCGTATACTATGTTCTGTGATCATTGTTCGTGTATACAATTTGGTTGAGAATGTTGGATTTGTGTCACAAACTTCGGAGTACTTTGGAGGCCTTAGAATAGCTCTGGGATCAAAGCTTCAACAGTCTATGATGGGTATTAATACATTGCATGTCAAGGATCAGTGAAAACTATTGATGATTAGCCAAACGATGAAATTTGAGCAAAAACATGTAGAATTTATAAAAATTACAAAGAAGCCACGTATTTTTGACTCCCAGCTAGAGGGGGAGGGTGCAAAAGGGGGAGGTACCACGCATTACTTAGCACAACTATTCCTCTTGACTATAAAAAAATCCGGGGTAAAATGTTTTAAAACAAAGAAGATATTGCATTTCTACCAAAAGTAGATCGTCCCTGGTGTTTACGGGCTAATGGGATAACGGAGGTTTCGGAGGCGTTTCGAGGCATTTTAGGTCAGGGTCGTATCATGGGGTTCCGAGGAACACCCTTAAATCAAAGGGTATTTCAGGGGTGTTTTAAAAGATTTCGTGATGGGGTCCCCAAAAATCCTCTGAAACTTTCTGAAATGCCTCCAAGATTTCTTTGAAAGCACTTCGGACCCACGTAACGCACCTGAGACGGTCCGAAACCCGGAAAACTCTTCCGTAACGTCTTTGAGTCTCGCCGAAAATGCTGTGAAACTTCCTGAAATGCCCCTCAAAACTCCTTTAAACCCCATCGGACTCCATGTAACGCACCTGAGAGGCTGCGAAACCCCCAAAAAAACTCCCCCGGAACACTTCTGTAATGCTTCTGTACTCTATAAAAGATTGGATGACCTTAATTACTCTCTAAAACGAAATCACCAGTGGATGTTTTTATGAACTAAGCTCCACAAACAGTAAGGAAGACCCGTAATATCCCAACAATATATAACAACGCTTGTTGTTCCTCAAACAACTTTGGTAAATACAGTTGATTATGTACGTAGGGACAAAAGCTATTATCACATGTGTTGACCTGAAGCTATGGTCTGCGGAGTAGTTTGATTGGTCTGGAACATCACAAAAGTATCTTGGAATGACTTATGTAATACCAGGGAGATTACAGATTTCATTTGGATGTGTAATGCTGCACTGTAAGAATAACAACTGTTACTGTCAAGATATAAACTTCAGTATAGTTTGGATGATCCTAAATGTCCCTAAGGTTTATAATCACATGTAGTAGACTTCAGGTTGGTCCAGTTACCAGTGTAGACCTGAAGTTTTGAACTCCAGGGTAGTTTGGCTAATCTGGTATGTCCCTGTAGTGTATCTAAATGACATTTTAGATGTCAAGAGCAACCATAGCCAATATCACCGCCAACCTAGGATTCGAAAGCTCCCACTGACATTGGGTTACTTGTTAGAAAATCTTACCGCATTTGGTGCTCCCGCATTTGATATTTGCATTTTGAATGCACACAGCAATATTCAGTATAACAGATGGTTCTATAACATTTACCCGAAAACCATTTACCCGAAAGACATTTACCCGAAAACCATTTACCCGAATGTAACATATACCCGAATGCCAAATACCCGAATGCGACATTTACCCGAACGCGACATTTACCCGAATGCGACACTTACCCGAATGCGACACTTACCCGAATGCGACATTTACCCGAATAGTTTATTACTATGCCCAAATTATGATTTTGTGAATAAAGTTCACTTATTTTGTTCAATTTAAAAAGTGCATGTATTATTTTGTTTTGAGGATCACAAAAGCATTTTGAATATCAAGTTCCTCAAGAACCCATTTTATCAAATTTTCCCTGAAATGATCCGCGATAGGAATTCACAGGGCATATGCTTGAATTAAACTCATAACTGCAGCTTACATTTGTTATGTTAAAGCTGTTAGCGTTCACTCTAGATATTTACCCTTCTTTGATTCATATGCTGTTCTTTTGATAAGCAAAGAACAGTTAATGATTTAAAGAAGGGGAAATCTCTGTTTGTAGGCCAAATGGTCATTAGTTCGAAACGATTAGAAAACAGCCCTCGGAAAATCAACATATCATTAGAAAATAATATTTGACAGATTGTTCAGCCTTTCAGAGCTCGTCTTTGATGGAACACACTCAGCGAGGTGACGAAACTGAAGCCATGAAGGTATTCCTTTTAGGGTTAAAAGAAGGAAAAAATCTTAGATGTAGACTTGGAATGCATCACTCAATCATGTAAGAGTGTAATTTGAAAGAACATCATATAATCGAAACAAGGACAAAAATTATATGCATCCCAACTAACAATGGTAGCTGAATAACAGCTTATTCAATCAAAATTTCAAAAATTAAGCTTATGAATGGCTTATTTTTCTATTGTACAGCAACAATGTTTGTTGTGCAGTTAGTAGTGCGAACGCAAACAAAATATGCAGCAGTGCAACTCGAAAGAACAGCCTCTGAAGAGAAGAAGGGAAAATCTCCGAAAAATAGGTAATAGTTTGACCACCAAACAACACAGTGATACTATGTCTGTTAAAGAAACTCTACCCCCTTACCCCGAATGCCGTCATAACCTCGAATAGGACATTATTCCAAAAGCCATTTCCCCGAATGGGTCATCACCCCGATAGTAAGTATAATAGTTCCCTAAAGGATATAGGTAGAAAGATGGATTCACGGGTCTAGTATGGAGTTAGTAGTTCGTCCGCAACAAATTAAATAACATTTCAACTCCAACTCGAAAAAGTAGCCTCTTATGAAAAGAATGAATATATTCTATGGACAAATTACCAGTTTAGTCAGTACCAGCTGACCAACTCATCAACAGTTCACGGGTGGACAATGTAAATTCGAAAGAACAGCCTATTTTAAAAAGAAGGCAAATCTTAGAAGAAGTGGATAATACTTGCGGTATGACTTCTTGTTCAGAGGGCCCATATAGCCGAGGCGGTAAACGCATGGGTATTCAGCATGACCATGCTCAGGGTGACGGGTTCGATTCCCGGTCGGTCCAGGATCTTTTCGTAAAGGAAATTTCCTTGTCTTCCTTGGGCATAGAGTATCTTCGTGCCTGTCACACGATATACACATGCAAAATGGTCATTGGCAGAGGAAGCTCTCAGTTAAAAACTGTGGAAGTGCTCATTGAACACTAAGCTGAGAAGCAGTCTTTGTCCAAGTGAGGACGTTACGCCAAGAAGAGGAGAGAGGAGGATGACTTCTTTTTTGTGACCGTGTATATAAGTAGCTAATTTTGGGCGACCTCCTGATTGATTCGGATTGGCATTCGGGCTAATTGGATGGAGCCTAAAAAGAACAGAATATCAACAACATTTTTTTTGATTAAAATAGCATTGTGATAGCCAGTTAGTCCTGTACCAGAGTGCTTGATGATCACTCAGTCTGATGATTATTAGGTCTAACCAAAGCCTGCTATATGATACCGGGCCATAACATATTTATTATTGATAAATCATATGGGGATCATGTACACATTTTTTTTATTTTTCGGGTAAGTGTCGCATTCGGGTAAATGTCGTATTCGGGTAAATGTCGCATTCGGGTACATGTCGCATTCGGGTATTTGTTGCATTCGGGTATTTGTCGCATTCGGGTAAATGACGTTCGGGTAAATGTCATTCGGGTAAATGTCTTTCGGGTAAATGTCTTTCGGGTAAATGGTTTTCGGGTAAATGTTATAGAACCGTGTCTATAAATGGCATCATACTTAGACTTCAAGACCTTCACGGATCCCAGTTAGGCAGTGCTGTTATGTGTGGCGAAACTCATAAACTTATTCTTGTAGATTTGAAGGACTTTACTAGGTACAGGACAGTTTGGAACACCTAAAACATCCCAGAATATAAAATACCTATTGATATTCTTGATGAAGGTTAAATAAATACATATGAACGTGATCCATGTCCAAATTCAGTTTTTGGTTCAACTGGTATGTAAATTATTTCGTTTCTCCCAACTTCATGCTACTCAGGATGTTCTAGGTTGTCAATAAATCTCAAATACAATTATTCTCATTTTTCCTTGATAGAGGACTCAATTTGCAACAACTTTGCCAAGGACAGTGTTCTATTTTATTGAATGTGTGAATTTATACAGCTGTTTCTATGTTGACCCCTCTCGGATCCCATGTGAAGCACCTCAGAGGCTCCGAAAACTCCGTAACGCTTCCGTAATGCCTCTGAATCCCACCGAAAAAGCTTTGAATAAAATGCCTTTAAAATCCCCCTTAACCCTTATGTGGCCGACAGGGTACCCAGCACCCATTTGAAATACACGGTGTATAAATAAAAAAGCAAAAAGTTTGTCGGACATATAACGGTTAATTCCTCTTCGGACCCCATGTAACGCACCTGAAAGGCTACGAAACCCCCGAAATCTCATCCGTAACGCCTGTAAATCCTGCCGATTTTCTGAAAATTCCTAAAAAAACACTACAAAATCCTCTTAAACCCCTCGCACATAAAAAGCTCCGAAACCCCCGTAAGGCTTACGTAACGCCTCTGAATCCCGCTGAAAATGTTCTGAATTTTCCTAAAATGCTTCCAAAATCCCCCTCGGGTCTCATGTAAAGCATCTGAAACCCTCCAAATCCCCCGTAAACGCCTGCGTAACACCTCTGACTCCAGCCGAAAATGCTCTGAAGCTTCCTGAAATACCTCCGGAATCCCCCCAAAAACTCCCTCGGACCCTATGTAACGCACCTGAGATTCTAAAAAACGCATCCACAACGCTTCTGAAATCAGCCTTAAATGCCCTGAGACTTCCTGAAATGTCTCCGAAACCCCCTTAAGACCCACTCGGACCCCATGTAACGAACGTGAGACCATAGACTAATTTCAAGATCTCGATGTACCAAAGAAAACGATCAAATTTTGTGTGTCCAGTTCGGTACCCACCCAATAATAGTCATAACCGTGTATTTTTTCCGTGTAAATTGTTTTTTTTGTGTAAATAATATTTAGCGTGTTACACTGATCTAACAGCTCTGACAGTAAAGGACTAAACATAAATTACGTAAAGTGGGTACCGAGGATTGTTCACAATCTGCGAACTTGACTGCGGAAAAAATCGCGACCATGACGCCGCTGGTGAGACCTTCGGAAAATCCCTAAAACGTACCTGTAACGCCTTCAAAACCCGTCGAAAGCCCTCTGAAACTCTCAGCAATGCTTTCGACAACCCCCTACGCCCCTCGAAAGCCTCCCCGAGATCTCCTGGTTCCCCACTGGAACCCCTCTGGGACCCCTCTGGGACCCCTAAAACGCCTCTGTAACCTTTCTTTGCTTTCCCTGTTGCCTCCAACACTGCCCTACCTGGTACTGTTTCAAATATCTATGAACCAGTCTAAATGATAGCACCCAGGCATACAGCAACGATGAGAGAAACGTTGGAATAAGCGAGACAATAATGAGACAGATGCGATCAGCTGATTTTTTTGTTTACCATTTTTTTGACATCTGATGATTGGGGTGACAGTTGAACACAAAGGAATTTGTTAAGCAACGACGACACTTGACGAAACTTTGATAAGTTGTGTTTACACTGTTTTTACATTTTCAGCTGTCACCCCCATCGTTGTAAGTCGCCATGGATAGCTTTATTGGTATTTCTATTCATATAGGACATAACAGTCGGAATCGTGCGATGCGAAGCTCGCATGCACGGACCATGATTTGGTCAGTGAAGTAAAACTTATATTTATTGTTATCTATATTTAAAGCTAGTAACACAGGTAATCACAGTTAGTTTCTTCCTAAATCTAATCAAATTAAACCTAACTTATTACTAAATCACAGATATTAAATTACGTGAGCTTAGAAACTATGGGCAAAATGTATTGCTACGCTCAACACTGAAAAATGTAAGTAAAACTGTGAAACAATGAAAATATAAAGGAAACAAACATACTCTATTACAGATTTTAGCTGACTCGCACCCACATCCCGGAATTTGCGAGCTGCTTAATAGAATTCAGCCGGGAGTCCCTCTAAGTTCCCGTAGCACTCCCCTATAATCGCCGTTGCAATAGTTCCCGTCATTTTTAAACATTCTTATGCACAATATTGGTTCTGACTGAGTAGCTTTCCTTCTTTTTATGCAGAGCATAAAAAAGGTGCATAAACTAAAAGTGCATAAAAATAACATGCATAAAAAGAGGTTTTAGTGTTTGAATCTAGAAACAATATTTAAGGGGGAATCCAGATCATGCAGAGATGTTCTAGGTTCCTAGTAGAAGCAATGGCAATTACACAGACAAACAGACGTAACACCTAGAACATTTTCCGTGAAAATCCATCGCCCAGTTCACACTATCATTACTTGGTGGAAATGTTTCACGGAACAATGCGTTGTGCAATATCGTCAACAGCAGGCGCTGGTGTGAATAAGGGCGTAGCCGGCTTTTCAATCAAGGGGGGAGGGGAGGGGGGAAGCAAAATCCCAGGAAGAATCTTACGAGTAATCCCTGGCCTGGAGGAATCTCGGGAGGTATTCGCGGTGGAATCACTGGAGGAATGCCTGAATTCAAGTTTGGAGGAATGCCTGGAGCTATTCCTGGGGAGATTGCTAGTGGAATCCCTGGAGGATTTTTTGAAGGAATCTGGTAGAGTTCCAAGAGAATTCCCTGGAGGAATCCTTAGAAGAATTCCTGGATAAATCCCTGGACGAACTGCTTGAGAAATCTTTGGAAAAAAAATCTGAAGAAATTCCTTAAGGAATACTTGCAGGATTGCCTGGAGGAAACCTTAGAGGAGTGCCTGCGAAATTATTGTAGGAATCTTTGGAAGAATTTCTGGATGTATTTCTGGAAGAATTCCTGGAGAAACTTCTGGAAGAATGCTTGGAGGAATTCCTGAAGAAATTCTTCAAGGAGCCTCTGGAAGCATTCCTGGATGAAATCCTGGAGGAGTTCCTGAATACTAGCAGGAATTTTGGAAGGAATGTCTGAAAGAATTCCCTCGAGGTATCCCAGGATTCCAGGAGGAATTCCTAGATCAACTCCTAGAGGAATATCTGGAAGAATTCCTAGAGAAATCCCTGGATGTTGTCCTGCAGAAATCCCTAGGGGAAATACCTTGAGAAATATCAAAATAAATCCCTGGAGAAACTCTTGGAAGAATTCTTGGAGGATATCTGGAAATGTTTCGGGAGGCATACCTGGAGGAATGTCTGGATGAATTCGTGGAGAAATACCTGATGGAATTTCTGAAGAATACATGCAGGAATGCCTGGAGGAATTCCTGCAGGAAAACTTGGATTAATTGTGAATTCGCAGGAAAAAATTCTCGGATGAATCTCTGGAGGAATTCCGGGAGCAATACCTGGAATTCCTGGAGAAGTTCTTGAAGGAGCTAATGAAAGCATCCCTGAATGACTTCCTGGAGCGAGTCTAGGAGGAGTTCCTAAAGGAATGTGTAGAGGGATTTCGGAAGGAATGCTTGAAGAAATTCCTAGAGTTATCCTTGGATTCCAGGAGAAATTCCTGGATAAATCCCTGGAGGGAACTGTTGGATGAATCCCTGAAATAATTTCTTATGAAATCTGTGGTAGAATTCCAAGAAGAATCCCGTGATAAATTCTTTGAGGAAACTCTGGAAGAATTCCGAGATAAATCCCTAAGGGAAGGTAGGAGAAATCCCTGGAGAATTTTATGAAGAAATCCATGGAGGAATACCTGGTGGAACTTCTGCAAGAATTCCTGGAGAAATGTCTGGCGGTTTTCCTGGGGGTATGACTGGATGAATGCCTGGATTATTTCCTGGAGGAATACCTGCAGGTATTTCTAGAGGAATCTCTGGAGGATTTCTTAGAGAAATTCCAGAAGGAGTTCCTTGAGAAAACTCTAGAGAAATTCTTGGATAAATCCCTGGAGGGATTTTTGAAGGAAGCCGTGGTGGAATTAAGGTAAAATACCTGGACGGAATCCCATGCACGAATTCTTGAAAAAAAAAAAATCCGTGGAAGAAATTTGGGAGGAACCTCTGTTGAAATTTCTGAAGTCTGAATTGAGGGTTTCCTGGAAGAATTTCAAGAAAAAAAATTGGAGGAATTGCTGGTAGAACTCCCTCAGGAATTCCTAGAAAATCACTTTGAAGAATTCCTTGAGGAATGCGTGAATGTGTTTCTGAAAGAAATCCTGTAGGATTTCCTGGAGAAAACCCAGGAGAAGGTCTTAGATGAATTATTGGCGGAATTCCTGGAGAAGTTCTTGAGGAGTCCCTGGGCGAACTACTGGATCAAATCGCTTGAGTTTTCTCTGTAAGAATTCCTAGAAAAATTCCTGGATGTATTCCAGCAGAAAAGCCTAGAGAAATTCTGGGACGATTCCTTGGAGAAATTTTTGAAAAAATCTCTGGAGGAACTTCTGAAATAATTTCTGGAGGAACTCCAGGAGATGTTCCCGGAAGAATGTCTGGAGGAAATTCTGAAGAAATGCCTCGAAGAATTCCCGGAGGAATCCCTGGATAAATTCGTGGGAAAATCTCTAAAGGAATTTTGGGAAAGACTATTATACCGTATTCGGCCAGAAGCCGCACAGACTGAACATTACTTACATTAGATAATGGACAACACATATAACACCTCACTAGGTGTATTATCTGTGTTGTCCATTGTCTAATGTGGGTCACTGCCCAGTGGAGAATTTTATGTTTGACGAAGAGTTTTCCCCGACTGGACCGAGAATCGAACCCAAACTCCGAGGCTCACGAGACACTTAAACGACTGACGCCACTAATCGCTCGGTCAAGAATTCCTGGAGAAATTTCTGATGAAATCCTTCGAGGAATTCCCCCAGGAATACCTAGAACAATTTCCGGTAGAATGCTTGGGGAAATTCCTGGAGGAATGCCAGGTGGAAGACTAGGAAGAATTCCTGTAAAAATTCTAGGAAGAATCCCTGGAGGACTCCCTGTAGGAATTACTGTGGGATCTCCTGAAGGAATTCCTTGAAGAATCACTGAAGCAATTCCAGGAAGAATCCCTGGAATAGTGCTTGGAAGAATCCCTAGAGCATTTCCTAGAGGAATTCTTGGAGGAGGAGTTCCTGAAGGTATCTCTAGAGGAATTCTTGGAGGAATCCCTCCAGGAATTTCTGGAGGAATCTCTTTTGGAATCCCTATAGAAGTTTCTGAAGGAATTCCTGCAGCAATTTCCGGAGGAGGAATTCCTGAATTTCTGAAGGATTTAAAAAAATCTATTTTCATCAACTGACGTAGACTAGTACAATATACATATATATATTTTTTATTATTTTTAATATAAATTATGATATACATACAGAATGAAAATATTAGAAAAAAATTTAGGCAGTGTTTTAAGTGAATCTTTTTTAATGGTATTTAAATGTGTTTCAAAATTTTGCTTAGACATGGTAAAGTCAATCGTTTCACAATTCCTATTATTAGCAACCATCATGCGATTTATAGGCCTGAATTTGGCCTACTTTATTCGGTCGTTGTTACTTACGAAGGAGTGGTTCCTGGAGATATCGCTCGAGCAATTTCCGGGGAATTCTTGTATGAAGCCCTGCAGGAATTCCCGGAGAATTCTCAGGAAGATTCCCTGTAGGAATTCCTGAAGAAATTCATGAAGAATCGCTGCAGGATTATTCGGAGGAATCTTTGGAGGATTTTCTGGAGCAATTCCTTGAGGAAGCCCAAAAAGAATTCCTGAAGAAATCGCAGGAGGAATTCGTGAAAAAAAATCCAAGAGGAGTTACTGAAGAAATCGCATAAGGAAGTACTGAAGAAATCGCAGGAGGAAAACCTAAAAAAATCCCATAAAAAGTTCATGGATGAAATTCTGGAGGAATCCCTGTAGCAATTCCTAAAGGAATCCGTGGAGGAATCCTGGACTATCTCCAAGAAGAAATCCTAAGGAAATTTCTGAACAATTCCTGGAGGAATTCTTGAAGGAATTCCTGAAACAATCCCAAGAAGGGTGCCTGGAGGAAATTGTAAAATAACCTCTGGAGCTGTTCCTGAATGAACTCCATATGGAATTCCCGAGTACATCCCCGGAAGGGTTCCTGAGGGAATCCCTGGAGGAATAACCGGAAGAATTCCTGAAGATACCCCAGGAGGAATCCCGGATGTAATCTCATGAAGAATTCCTTAGAAAATCCCAGGAGGGAGGGATTTTTATCGAATTCCTGGAAGACATTGTGAAGTAATCCCTGAAAAAAAAAAATAAAGAAATCCATGGCCTCAGTATTTTCTGGACGAATTATTGAAGAATTTCTTGGATGAACTTTGAAAGGACTTCGAACTATTCGATTAATTTTTGAATAATCTGGTAGAATCTTCTGAAAGAATTCTTGGAGGAAATTTTTGCTGAAAATCTTTGAATGAAATTTCAAAAGGAATGCTTAAAAAAGCACTGGAACAATTACTGGATGAACCTCTTAACATATCCCAGGAGATGAAATCCCTAGAGGAATTTCTGAAGCTATGAGAAAATCTTGGATGATTTATTTTCCATTTTCTTCATTTACACCCCCGTGCCCCCTCTGGCTATACTCATGGATGTGGAACGTCAAACGCAAAGAAAAACGATGCACGCGCCTCTGGTTGTGAAAGCCACAACAATAGAGATACACTAGAACTCCAATGGCGCTGTAGTCACTTTTCCATTCAATTATTTTAATATCTTTAATTGCAACAATTGACTATTTTTAGGTTTCTACCTTGTAGAGAATCTTTTGTTTTGGTAAACACAATTTATTTGACAGTTCTAGTACCGCTACTGACGCTGTAAGGGCGTGGTAAACTAGATGTTAGTCAAACGAACAGTCGCGACATTGGACTTCTGTGGCTAATTATTCTAATGCCACAACTATGAAGATTAAAAATGATCGTTAAAAGCGTGATCGATGGAGATTTTGCAATTGTTATATCTGCTTGTCTGTGGTACTAATGTTCTTTTCCTTCCGATCATCTATTGAATTAATCAAGTTCTTACAGTAAACTGTCTACTAGTGTTCGTTTTACATCTCTTTGCACACGTGCAGATATGCAATCCAACACGAAACACCTGGTCAACCGCGCTTACTGGAAAGGGGCCGTTCATAAACCACGTAGACTTTTTGGGGGGAGGGGGGGGTCTGGCCAAAGTCTACGCTCCATACAAATTTCAATTTTTTTGTATGGACGAAAGTCAACGAGGGGGGAGGGGGGGTCTGAGATTGCCAAATTTTGGTCTACGTGGTTTATGAACAGCCCCAAAGGGAATCCCACAGATGTTGCTGTCGTCAAACCAGTTCCTTGATTGGAATCCGCCTCCTAGAACAGACAAGAAAAAAAAAACCTCGCTTATTGCCTGTACACAGAAGTCACAGTCATATTTCGATAGCGAACACGTGCGAGTAACCCGAAAGCTAACCCAGTGTGGCGGTAATTTACATACCATTTGCCTCTAAGGTAATAACAATCCTCGACTGGAACGCAATGACAAACGGGTTACACATCCTCCCTTAAGGGGACACCTCATCCTTTCGACGACGACGATGATCAAGACTGTGCGAAGGACCCTCGAAACAAGTGTACATCTAGTGCAGGACCACTTTTTGCAGCTACCTACCTACAACAACCTACTCAAATTTCAGCACATTTATTTCCTCGACGACCAGGACCCGGCTCAAGCCGTACTACCTTGACTGACAGGAAAGGAATGCCTCCGATTCCGATGGAAAGAAACCAATTTGTTCTCGGTTGCATCTGGCGTCTTGTTCCACTGAAGAAGCACGCCTTCATTTGTACTTCATGTTCCATGTTCATATGCATCAGGCCCGCACAACAATGTGATTGCGATGTATCGCCGGCACGAGCCAACAACCCGGCCTGAAATAATAATAATTAACCGGAAATCAAAACACGCGTCCTTTCTTCACAGATTGCTAGACGGAATCAAATCGCAGCCGCGCGTAAGGATCGAGGAACGCAAGCGTCGTCGTGAGGAGGGCCAAGACGCAGGTATTGCACATCAGGCACTTCCGCTCGGAAGACGACGAGGACGACGACTACGGCGAAAGGTGAGCAATTCAAACAATGGAAAATGTGCCAACAGACGAACGACAATGCCAAACCAACTTGCGCGCTTAGAGCTACCTACTGCTGGCTGTTGCAGTGCAGCAGATCGAAGGAGGGAGATCGAGATTCGAGGGATAACAATGAGGACGACGCGGCTGCTGGCCTTGTTGAGCTATTATTAAAATATCAAATTATGCTATGGTTAGGGAACGCGACCAACCTTTCAGCAGCGTCTGTTTGTGCTCCGCAAACTCAAGTACTGGTCATCAAATTGATGCATTACTCGTGCGGTGTAGCCCGCAATTGTGACTCGGATCCAGGGACCAAAAGTTTTCTAGAGATACATAACATGATCTTTGAGATAAAAATGTTACAATTCGGCCTCCTTTTATGTCCATTATAGGATCCATTATAGGGGAACGTGAAAAATCTCGGTACATCATACAAACTCAAATACACCAAAGCCTTAATTTACGCTCAATTTTTTTGCGTCAAACTCAATTTACGCCCCCATTTACACACTAATTCTCCTTGGGCGTAAATTGGAGTTCTAGGTATTCGGAAACAACTAACATATGATACATATTACATATGAATAATGGCAATTTGAATTTTTTATCTCGAATTGTCCGTTTTAAGGAGCACTATCACGTAGCGGTTATCAAGCTGGAGTTACGAGCCTTGCTGATTTCGCAAGAACCGAAAGTCCGAGGAGAAGGTATGAATTTTTTTATGATTCTGCGTCTCAAATCCCTGAATTGCCTTCGAGACCCCTAGAGTCCCTGTTGAAACCCTTTGAGAACCTCTGAAACGCCCCTTGGACCCCCTTGAAACTCTTTGAGAACGTCTGAAATGACACTGAGACCCCCTGAAATGCCACTGAGGCCTCTTAGGACCCCTGAGAACCTCTATAACCACCTAAGACCTCCTGAAAGTCCTGAAAAATAGTCTCATTTCGTTCTTACAGTTTCGGTTCCTGAGAAATTCGCGCTTACTTCCTAGCACTTCTGGTTCTTGCGAAATTCTTGTGGCCCGTGAGCCCAGATTGAAAACCACTAAGTTTTGCTGCACAACTACATTGTAATCAGTGCTCCGTGAGGCGTCAATCGAAAAAAAAAACATGTTAATTTCATCTTCAAATTTATAGTTTTTGAGAATTTCACGTGGCTCGTGACCATGAATTGGAAACCACTGATCTTTGAAATGCATCTGCAAATATTTGCACTACTTTTCTAGCACTTCCGATGCTTCAGAAATTCCCGTGGCCCGTGCCGTTATACTGGGAACCACTGGGCTATATTCAAGTAAGTTGATTCAAAGGCGTAGAATCATTTCGTCATTACAGTTGCGGTTCTTGAGATACTCAGGTGGCCCGTGACAACAGTATGTAAACCACTGAATTTTTTCAATATACACTACCCGCCAATAATATCGAATCGTTACAATACTCAGTATTGCAGCATTCAATAAGTTTTGCATCAGCCAAAATATGGAGGAAAAATGGAGTAAACCTAGATCCAATTAGGTTGTGGATACGAGTTGCATTTTCAAATAGAATTCAGGGACAGAAGCAGGGATGGGATCTTTCATTTGCATTCAGTTACATTCACTTGCTGTTAACCAGCTCTAGAAAAATCGTAGTAAAAATCGATGTATAGAACACTTTTTAATTTTGGTTGTACCTGAAACTTTGTAGAACCAGTGATCGTATAAGATGTTGAATAAGATGTTTAAGTGGAGGCGATATGCATACATTTTACATGCGCCTAAATGGAGGCATGCATGCATATGGCCTCCACTTTATCATCTTCTGCAACATCTCATACGATCCTAATGTTATTCGGCAAACTTTCAGATAAAACTACAAAGTAAAATTCATCCATACATTGTTTTTGATAGCATGTTTCTGAGCTGAGATAGTAGCAAGTGAATGTAATTCTTTGCAAATAAATGATCCCAACCCTGGTAATATGTGCTTTGTGCCGCCTTACAGACCTGAAATATTCACATTTTAGGGAATAAAAGTAATGAATCGGAGATACTTAAATGGAATCAGTTTTATTACTTAAATAGAGTTCTTGCTTTCCATTTCAGTTTACTTCTAAATATTATTGAAATATGTCATTAGATCGTTAGGCCGAATTCGTTATTAGGTCAAAAAGTCATTGGGCCGCCGAAAATGTTGTTTGGTCTTAAAGGTCGCCAGGCCGATATATCGTTTGGTCGGAAAAAGATCATGTGTCCGCAAAATATGGTTACATCTAAGTGATTATTTGGCCAAATAGGTCATTCGGCGGAATAGGTAATTGGGCAGAATAAGTGCTTAGTCCGAACAAGTAATTAGAACGAAAAGGTCATCTAGCGGGACAACATTGATTACTCTGAAACGAAGCATTTCCGGCACATGGTATCTTCGACAAAGTTTTTTGTAATAATCAGGAGCATTAATTGTCAACAATTTAATAGTTCGCAACTTATCCGCATAGGTGGCGCCGAGTAGCCTAATGACCTTTTGTTCTACTTCTCTTTTTTCTGGCCAACTAGCACCGTTCGGCGCCAGTTGTGTTTTACGTCGGCTGGGTCTAGGAGCTAAGCCTTAAATTCCGACGCCCCAGGGAGACAGTCACCACAGCTGAGGGATCCTACATATCGAACCCATCAACACATGGGGCGGGACCTACGGCTTTACTTCCTATCAGAGAAAAGGCGTCTCAGAAAATCCCATCGGCGTCGACGGGAATTGAACCCCGACAGACTGGGGTGAGAGGCAACCACGCTTACCACTACACCACCGACGTCGACAATGACCTTTTCTGATTTTGTGACTTTTCAGTCTTGAAAAAATCAAAACGCAGTTATTTTATTTTGTTCATCGTTTTGTCCGAAAAGCAATGTTGATCATTCTTGGGTCAGATACTAAATTTCGGAGTGCTAACTTTGGACCGAGTTTCCTTTCCGGTAGGGTATCTGAATTGGCTGCGATTGAGCTGGAGAACTCGATACCTGCGATAGTTGCAGGTTCTGCCGAACCACACTGGATGACAACACTGTAACTATTGCAAAACTATTGAATCCCTGAAGAAGGTCCCAAAACGGACCGAAACGACGGACAAAACAAAATAACAGTGTTTTGATTTTGTCAAGACTAAGAAGCTACAAAAAATCAGTTTCCAACTGCAGTCGAGCTCATCAACGATAATGACCTTTCCGGTCTAATGATCTCTCCGACTTAATAACCTATTCAGCCAAATGGCCTGTTCGGCCTTATGTCCTATTCAGCCTAATGGCCTATTCGGCCTAATGACCTGTTCGTGTCAATCGATCTATTCGGCCTTATGACCTTTGCGACTTAATGACCTTAGCAGCCTAATGACCTTTTCTAGGCGGCCTAATTACATATTCGGCCTAATGACCTATTCGGCGTATTGACCTGTTCGCCTAATAACCTATTCGACACAATAACCTATTCGGCACAATAAACTATTCGGCACAATAACCTATTCGGGCTAATGACACAGCGTAACAAAAATTGACTTTTGGTCTGTCTCTAGAGCAAACTTATGTGTCTCTGACAGTGAATCAAAAATCAACCATCGCGCAACAATAAAGACAATGTCGCAACCTGTATTTGTTGCGACAAAACAACCCATGCGACATAAGTTTGTCCCAACTCGAAAATAATGGGATTAACATCGTACACCACGAGTTTAGAAATTTCCTCTTCCAAAAGCTTGAGCCTACGTATGGCAGCCTCCATTGCAAACTCTCAGCGGGTCTTTATAATCATTGAAGATTGTTGGGATGATTTAGTTCCGGGGTGACTACATACATATTGAGAGCAGCCTTTTTTGTGGTCAGCTTCAATGCTGTAATTTTATTAATTTCGTATTAAATACATTCTTAAAGTTATCTTAAATATTACTTACATTATAGTATTTTTCTACCATCCCCAGAAACAAACTTCCCAACACTTTCACTTCTAATTCACTTCTGTTTGTACTACTATATACATCAGACGATACCAGTGCTGCCAGTTTCACAAAAGGCAAAAACCACCACAACAGGCTTGCAGTAAAAAAGCCCAAAATCGCATAAGGTATAGCTCAAAATTGTGACGTGCTGGAGCAAATCTGAGCCCAGATTCGGATTCAGCGGCTTAAAATCTGTCAGAGACACATAAGTTTGCTCTTGAGACAAAAAAATGTTGCGCTGTGTGATCTGTTCAGTCTAATGACCTGTTCGGCCTAATGGACTATTCGGGTTAATGACCTTCAAGACCTGATGACCTTAGCGACCTTAATGACCTTTGTTGGGTGGCAACATGACCTATTCGCCCTATAGGCGTTATGACCTATTCGACGGACTAGGGACAATGGAAATTCGCGGCAAAATTTCTCAAACTTCGCGTGCTACTATTGTAAATTTCGCGGAAATTTCGAGGACTGATATTTTTGACCTTTTTTAAGTCCAAATGAAGAATTCATATAAATTTTCTGATGCACAATCATGAATTCACCGAAAAAGTTACAAATTTGATGAAAATGAGATAAGAAAAAAAAATTATCATGCATATGAGAAATCATAAACACTGTCAAATGTTAGCAGCCACTTTCTGCTTAAAAGTTTAAAATTAATGTAAATTTGTAGGTGTTTTCTCATATCTGCCAGTTTGCGCGGTATTTCGCGGGATATTTCAAATTTCGTGGTCAGGGCCTGCTGTGAATACAGTCAAAATCTGTTTAAGTTACGTTACTTAAATGGAGGGACTTTCATGGAGTTTATTTTATTAGATTTGACTTAAATGGAGGTTTGAGTGTACTACCTGAAGTTCAGAATCCGAATATCTATTTACATCGTCCTTACATCTTCGGTTCCTGAGAAATTCGATTGGCCCATGACCGTTGGGAACCCTTGAACTTAGCAAAAAATATTAATTCACCTATTTCATCACCTCATCACCTTTTACAGGTTAGAAACTTGGTAATTTCGATCTTCACAATCTAATTCTGACACTGAAAAAAAAAACGTTCCCCCGATTAACGCGCTAATTCTCAAATAGTGAACCCCCACCCCTCCAACTTGCGCTCCATCAAATCACGCTCCACGTTTTGAACGTAAATTTGGTTTTTTTGTGTATATCCTTTCCGGATATTCAGCAAAGTTTGATTTCTATTGATCGAAGGCCCTCACTTATTCACGTTTTGGATTTCTTCTGGGAATGTTACATACTAAAAATACCGTTAAACTTCTAAACAGGCGTAACGCTTGAGCTGTGGCTTAGACGAATATCTGACGACATCCTGTATTTTCTTGTTGAGGCTGCGTTGCCTTGATTGAGCCTCTGAACCTGCCTCTGCTGCGATGTCCAGCTGGGTTCCAATCTAATGTTTGTTTGGCAGATTTCGTTTCCGCCCTTGCGTAGAGTGTGGCCGATTCACCTTCAGTTCCGCTCCCGAATATCTGTCGCTATTAGATTTTGATGACATCGACGATGGAGGTTCACGTTGGAAACACATATAATTGTGAGGCCACCATGCTCGAACTTTACCTATTGATGAAGACCTGTAATCATTGAGTGTCTCCCTTGATACACACCAGGTTTCACTGGCATACTTACAGCAGCATAGATTTCAGATTTTAGTGCGTCAACCAATTCGGTTGTTTTTCCATACATTTCTTAAACTCGCAAAAGCAGCCCTCGCCTTTTTGATCTGTTCACCTCTATATCGATCTTAGTGCCGCCATTGGCCGTTATTTGACTACTTACCAATATATTGGAAGCTTTCAACATTCTGCACTGGTTGTTTGTTTAGCTACCGTAAAGCTGAAAGGGTTGACTGTGAACATTTTATACGGAGTAAGACTGTGCGGCCACCCACACTCAATGCCACCCACCAACTGCACGTTGCAGGCGCATGAAAAGCCAATACCAAAGCATGGCAGCGCGAACAATTACTTCCGAGTGGCGACGATTCATTTAAACGAGCGGAACCAACAAAAGACAAAAGCGGGAAATATTTTATTGTACACCCAAAATAGCACGTTCCACTGCCTCTCCCGGAGTCGTCGAATGGGAAATAATTACAGTGACCCCACAATTTATGAATCGGAAAAAATGACCACAGTTTATGAATCACTCCATTTGATCAACATGGTGATTCATAAATAGTGTACAAAAATTAAGGTGATTCATCGGTGTGGGGTCACTGTAACAGGAAGAAAACCAATTGTCACCCCCTCGAGGGACACACGGGCCATTATTGCCATTGACTGTAAGGTGGGACACAGATTCAGCGTCCCCTCTGGTTAATTTGTTCTGGTCTTCTCTTTGGTGAGCACGTTTTGTTTTCTCTTTTTAACGATTATCACTGCGGAATTATTACCGAACGTCAACTAATCTATTTATCGTTCGGTGTTCATCAAACTAAAACAATTGAATCATTAATTTGCTTCTTAAGCTGTGTGTGAACTGTGTGTGAATATATATTTGGTTTATTTGTTGTAAAATAAGTAAAGAAATAACTATGATTCGAAAACTTGGTCCGCAGATACAATATGAATCTTCACAAGAATGTACGATATTATGCCATTAACTGATGACACCTTTTACTATCAATTTCCAATACCATTCAGTAGGTGCTCAATTCCTTCCAGAATCCGGTGTAGCTGAAAAGAAGGCGGAATTGCCTCGACTGTTGACGGCTGCAGCAGCCGTCGCCGCGTCGATGTTCATGCATTGTCGTTGATCAATTGATTCGTACCGGAAGTGGCGTTTATAACAATACTCCGAGTGTGCAGCCAGCCAGCACATGCCGTCTTTCCGCATTCAATAACCTATACCTACTGAACTGCCTGTCGTCGTCGCCGTGGCTTCTGCTGCTGCTGCTATTCATCGACCCGTCAAACACGGTTCGTGAGTGGGTGTGACACAGTTTGGATTGAATTCGTCGCCGAAATCCCATCCCGGGTTGCCGTTGTGTAGTTTTCCTCCACTGGCTGCTCTTCGGGGCAATCGATGGAGGGATGTTTGGGAAATTGGTTCGGCGCTTAACGGATCTCTAAACATGATGTGTGCACTTTTGGTGACATGAATAAGTGGCATGTGTGTGAAGATGATTTTTCCGTCGTTTGACATAGCTAATTGAGCGGGTGACAACCGAATGACTGTAATTACTGTAATATTCGAGCATGCATCGGAAGAGGGTACGGATATTTATTATGTTGAGGGAGCCTTATTATGACACGGTTATTTGTCAGAATTCATGATTTATATTCTGCATCAGCAAACTTGTTTTTTTTTCACTTGCTGCATTATTTAATACTAAAAAAAAACTAAGGATGAAGTTCAAAATGTTTGGAATAGGATGTATATCTAATTCCCGTCTTTCTAAGCACCGACCATTTTTGATGAAATGTATTTTTACACCTCGCCCAACGATTCATGACCAATGAACACAAATGTTCTAAAAAAATATTCTAAAAAACTCCAATTTCCTTAACATAATAGTATTGAATACCTAATTGTCTTTCGAATTCTGTTTCCGCCTAGTCCACGTCTTTTTTAGGCACAACTTGAATTCAATTCCCGGAATACCTTCCACGTGACCCATATAGCCGAGGCGGTAAACGCACGATTATTCAGCATGACCATGCTGAGGGTGACGGGTTCGATTCCCGCTCGATCCAGGATCTTTTCGTAAAGGAAATTTCCTTGACTTCCTTGGGCATAGAGTATCTTCGTGCCTGCCCCACGATATACACATGCAAAATGGTCATTGGCAGAGGAAGCTCTCAGTTAATAACTGTGGAAGTGCTCATAGAACACTAAGCTGAGAAGCAGGCTTTGTCCCAGTGAGGACGTTACGCCAAGAAGAAGAACCTTCCACGTGACACTATGGTACAAAGGATTGTCAAACAAATTTAATTTGATTTGACCGTAGGTGTTCGTTCAAAAACTCGGTCAAATTCTTCGAAATCCAAATCAAATCATGTAGGGTAAGTGTACCAATTATGGCTATAGTACCAATTATTCGCCATAGTTGATTTTCACTCTTTAACGATGTAAATCAAAAAGAAAAAAAATTGTGAACAACAGATCACGTTCACAAAAGATGATCACACTCATTTAGTGGAGCGGACCTGGTGTGATGGTTAGAACACTTGACTATCACGCCGAGGACCTGGGATCGAATCTCACTCCCGACAAACTCGCAAAATGTGAGTTCTTCCTTCGGAAGGGAAGTAAAGCGTGGGTCCCGAGATGAACTAGCCTAGGGCTAAAAATCTCGTTGTACAGCTAAAAAAAACACTCATTTAAACTCCACATTTTACTCAAATCATGATAGAAATAAATCATTTTCCTTAAAATTTCGACTTCCGGTCAAACTTTTTCGCCATAGTGTTATGGCTAACCCCATAAGGAATGCATGCAAGTAGTGCGAATGGGAACCGTAGTTAAAAAATGTATCCAGCATATTGCCGCATCACACTATGAATTAGGGGTCACCTGTTTAGTGGACTCATACCCCCGGCACAGGCGGTACGTAGTGTTATTCTTAGCGAATTGAGACAATCGCTGCACAGGTATTTAGGCTGATCGTGAAAAGAAGTCGTCGTGGCGACAAACTTCATATGGGCTCGAACAACCGGAGAAAGTTTCAAAGTTTTAAACTGAGATAAATGTAGCTTTAGAATAATGACCAAAATATTTTTATTTTTATTTTTGCCCACCAGATCATAATAAGACATCACAGTGCAACATCCTGAATGGAATACGCCAGGTCTTGAGTGCTTTGTCCAAATGCTCATAAACCATCACCATAGCATGGGTCCCTTCACATTTCTAGTTTCCGGGCAATGAGAAGGCGGACTCTCTGGCTAAGGTGGGCGCTAGCGTAGGCGATATTTACGAGCGTCAAGTCGCCTTCGACGAGTTTTTTGCATTGGCCCGTCAGGAGACCTTGATCAGCTGGCAACACTAATGGATAGATGGGTACACGGAGAAACTGAAAAACTCAAAATTAGGTACTTTTAAACTCAATTTTGAGTTCTTTTTCATCTCCCTTTTCATGCGCTCTTTCTATTGTTGTCAGAGAGTGAAGAGGGAAACACCCCAACTTTTGCAGTTCCGTGCGTCAAGCCAATACTGAGTTTCTAGCACAGTACTCAAATTTGAGTGAATACAACCTAGTCAAAATTTCGGTTGGGTGGAAAAAACTTAAAATTAGGTATTTTTTTCACATGGAAGCAAGCGGGAACAACCCAACAAAAACGTCGATTCCATCAACTCAAAATTAGCTTGACGCACGCAACCCCGAAGTTGGGTGGAAAGAACTCACTTTTGGGTAGTTTCGTCTCTCCGTGTAGGTTCAAAGGGTTGGATTTAAGCCGCGATTTCATATGTAATGTGTCGGCTGATGTCCAACCACTATTTGTTGAACGCACATACCTTCCGTATCGGTCTCTCAGAAAGCAATCTCTGTGTCTGTGGCGTGGCTGACCAGGATATCGAACATGTCGAGTGGGGATGCAATGAGTATCGTGAGGTCAGATCTGAGCTGCTTGAAATTCCCCGGGTCCGAGGAAAACAACAGAAACCCGTTAGAGAAGTGTTGGCAGGACTTGATTTGGAATACATGAATCTCATATATCAGTTTTTGAAACGTGTTGATGTCAGAGTTTGATGTAGTAGGGTAGCGAGCCACTTGGGCAGCGTCCGGTATTTTGGGCACTCTTCGCTATAACTTAGTCAATTCCAAAACAATTGACTTGAAATTTTGTACACGGCTAGCTACTATACGTATCTCTTCGCGTTTCAAAAATTTTGCCAATTGGTTCAGAATTGGCTGAGTTATAGCAGAAAAGTGCCCAAAATAGGACCCCTGCCGAGATGGTTCCACTTTACTACATTCCTTGTTTACGTTGTCCGCCATTTGGTTTTGTTGTTCGTCTGCCTTCTGTTTGTCATCTTCTTGTCGTTGTCTACCGATAAAGTCCTTTCTTTTTAGTTCCGTAACAAATCTGGACAATTTGTCCCATCAATGTTTTAGTATAAGTTAGCAAATAATTTAGTTTAAAACCCATAAATCCCTCCTTTCCATTTTTATTTTTTTCCCTAACCTCGAGACAGCCGCGAGTACTTCGGCTTTAGGTAAAATATTAAAAGTGTTAAACAAGTTTTCAAGCGACAATGGCACCAGCCATTATCTCGAACCTTATGAAATTTAATAAACGTATCATATAAAATAGAAAAAAATCTAAAACATTATCAACAATTTTTACAAAAAAACATAAAGGCCGTTGTGAAAGACTTGGACAATTGGCTTCTTTAGCGGTGTTGAGATAATTCCATATTCTGAATCTGCATGCAAAACTGAGTCGAAATCCAAATTTTCATGAATTTTGGTGCCCAGGAACCTGTTCAAAAATTAATTTGAAGTTTGTATGGCAGCGATTTCTCGAATCACCCTTCATCGCATTTTGTACTGGACGGAGCTGTCAAGCAGTTGCCCAGCTGTCAAAAGGTGATTTAAAAAATCTCTTCAAATTTGTTTTTAGGTACCAAAATAAAGTTCTAAAAATCTGAAAAAAAATCATAGTGGCTTAGAAAAAGATGCTCTTTTATATAAAATCAAAAAATCAATACATTTTTCAAAATTTAAAAACCCAATTAGCGATGCTAGAATTAGAGTAGACTCCATAGATTAAGTCTAAATCCCTAGATAGAAAAATTCTATCGGAATCCTTGTTGCAATCTGCAGCGATTCCTCCAGGAACTCCCCCAGGATTTGTCCAGGGATTCGTGCATGAAATCTTCCAGAAATTTCACCAGGATGCTTCCATGGACTTCACCAGGAATTGGCCCCAGGAATTCCACCAGATATTTCTCCAGAAACTCATCCAAGGATTACTCCTGAAATACCTTCAGAGATTGCCCCAGAAGTTCCTCCATAAATTCCTTCATAAGTTCCACCAAAAATGCCTTCAGGAATTTCTCCAGGAAAACCCTCCAGGAAGCCTCATATATTTATCCAGAAATTCCTCCAAGAATTCCTCCAGAAATTAAGAAATTCCTGTTAAAATTCGTCCAGATATTTCTCCAGGGATTCCTCCAGGCATTCCTCCAGATAATCCACTAGGAATTTCTTCCAGAGATCCTCCAAGATTTCCTACAGATATTCTTCCAGGAATTCCTCCACGGATTCTTCCAGAATACCCTGAAGGAATTTCTCCTTGAACTCTTTCAGGAATTCCTCGTAGAATTCCTCCAGAGATTCCACCATGGATTCCTCCAGGAATTTCTCCAAGAATTTCTCCAGGAATTTCTTCAGGAATTCCTCCAGGGACTCATCCATAATTTTTTTCACAAATTTCTTCGGGGATTCTTTCAGATATTGATCGAGGAGTTTCTTCATACATTCCTCCAGGAAACTCTTTAAAGAATTTTTACAGGAATTCCTCCATAAATCCCTCTGAAAATTCCTTCAGGAATTCCTCTGGAATTACCTCCAGAAATTCCTTTGGAATTACCTCCAGAAATTCCTCTGGAATTACCTCCAGAAATTCCTACAAGTATCTTCAAGGAATATCTCCAGGGTTTCCTCCAGTGATTTCACCAGGATTTCCTCTACGGATTCCTACAGGAACTCAACCAGGGATTCGTCCAGAAAATCCTCTAGGAATATCTGCCAGATTTTTTCCATGATTTCGTGCACGGACTTTTTAAGGAATTTCTTCCGGAACTCTTCCAGATATTCGTAAAAGAATTTCCTCGAGAAATTTCTCCAGGAATTTCATCAGGATTTCCATGAATTTCTTCAGAAATTCTTCAAAAATTTCCTTCAGAAATTCCCCCAGGAATTCCTTCAGTAAGCCTTTCAGAAAGAATACTTATCCAGAAATTTCTCAAAGAATTCCTCCAGAAATCCCTCCTGAATTTCCTCCATGAATTCCTCTATAAATATTCCAAATTTTCTCAGGAATTTCTCCATGGATTCTTTCAGGAATTCTTCCAGAGATTCCTTTAGAAAATCCTATATGAATTTCTTCAAGAATACCTATAAGATCTCCTCCAAAGATGCCTCCACGGATATCTCTAGAATATTATAAAGCAATTTCTCGCAGAACTCTTCCAGGAACAACTCGTGGAATTCTTACGTGGATTCCTCCAAGAATTTCTCCAGGAATTCCTTAAGAAATTCCTCGAGCAGGTCCTCCAGGCATTCCTCCAAGAGTTTCTCCAGAAGTTTTTCAAAGAATTCCTCCAGAAATTCCCCCAGGAATTATTACATAATTTACTCCAAAAAATCCTTCTGGAAGTCGTCCAGAAAGGGACATGGACTCCGTAAGGAATTACTCCAGGGATTCCCTCTGAGAATCTTCCAGGGGTTCCTCCAGGAGCTCTTCCAGACATTCCTTCAGGAATTCCTCCAGGAAAGCCTATAAAATTATTCCAGAATTTCCTCAAAGAATTCCTACAGGAATTCCTCCATAAATTTCTCTGAAATTAACTTCAGAAATATCTTCAGTATTACATCGGGAAGTCCTACAGGGGTTCCTCCAGGATTTTTTTCAGGGATTCCTCCAGATTTTCGCCAGAGTTCCTTCAAAACTTCCTCCACGGATTCCTCCAGAAAATCCTAAAGGAATTTCTCCCAGAATTCATCAAGGAATTCCTCCTGCAATTCCTCGAGAAATTCCTTAAGAAGTTCCTCCATGGATTCCTCCAGGAACTTCTCTAAAAATTTATTCATCAATTCATTCAGGGATTCATGCATGAATTTCTTCAGAAATTCCTCAAAAAACAACTTCAGAAATTCCTTCAGTAAGCCTCAAATATTTGTCCTGAAATTCCTCCATGAATCCCTCTAGAAATTCCTTTAGGAATTTCTCAATAAATTTCGACAAAAAACCTCCCACGAATTCCTCTAGAAATACGTCCAGGAATTTCTCCAGGAGTTCCTCCAGGAATTTCTTCAGCGAATCCTCCAAAAAATCCTCTAGGAAATTCTTTCAGAATTCCTCCAAGATTTCTTCCAGGGATTCCTCCGATATTTCTCCACGGATTCCTGGAGAAAATCCTAAAGGAATTTCTCCCGGAACTTACAGGAATTCCACATCCATGAATTTCACTGAGAATTTCTCCAGGAATTCAGGGATTCATCCATGATTTTTTTTAGAAAAACCTCCAGAGATTCCTACAGGGATTCTTCAAGAGATTCCTCCAAAAATTTCTTTATGGATTCCTCCAGAAATTCCTCCAGGAAGTTTCAAATATTTCTCCAGAAATTCCTCAAGGAATTCCTCTATAATTTCTTTCAAAAATTCCTTCAGGAATCCCTCAATAAATACCTCCAGAAATAATGAATTTCTCCAGAAAATCCTGATGAAATTTCTCCCAGAACTTTTCTAGGAATTCCGCCAGGGATTCCTCCAGGATTTTTCCAGGAACATCTACAGGAATTTCTTCAGGAACCCTTTCAGAAATTTTTCCCGGAATTCCTTCAGAAATACCTCGAGCAGATCCACCAGTCATTCCTCCAGGAAGCCTTAGAAATTTCTCCAGAAATTCCTCAAAGAATTCCTCCTGGAATTCCTCCATATATTCCTCCATATATTCCTCCAAAAATTCCTTCGGGAATTCCACCAGAAATACCTCCAGGAATTCATACCAGGATTCCTCAAGGATTGTCTTCAGAGATTCCTCCAGAAATTCCCCCGGGAATTCCTTCTGAGAATCCTCCTGGAATACCTCCAGGAATTCCTCCAGGAGCTCTTCCAGACATTCATTCAGGAACTCCTCAAGGAAAGTCTAAAAAGTTTCTCCAGAATTTCCTCAGAAAATTCCTACAGGGATTTCTCTAGAAATTCTTGCAGGAATTCCTCCAGAAAAACCTCCAGGAAATCCAGAAATTTCTCCGGAGCTTCTTCCAGGAGGATTGACACTTTCTTTTCAAATCGGGAAATCCGCATTTATCCGTTCCTGACGGTCGCTAACCGCTGCAAACCTAGCAGCAGGTAGACGTGGATAACAAATTTCTTCTAAGAAAAATATAAAATTGTAGGGATGTTCAAAAAAAAATCAGAAAAATCAAAAACCAAAATTAACAAAATCGCGAATTTCAAAGAATCACCTTCAAAAACACGTTAAAGTGATTTTGTATGATGATAAATGACATTTAGATCAAAATAAAAAAGGTGATTACACTAGTTTACAGCATTTTTGAACTCGGTAAGCTGATGATCATTTTTGGTGTAGAATCATGCCCTGAGTTCGAAAACGCGAAGGAAAAAAATTACAGTAGAGCGGAAATTTTTTCGACTTTCCATACAAGGTTGATGATTTGAAATCGATTTTTGTTCTATTTTTAAGCAAAGTCGCTCACTTCACACATCTCATTCTCCGTAATCAATGCTCCGATCGAGCTGAATTTTTTACTGTAACTCACCCACATATAATATGTCAAATAAACGTTGAAAAAGAATTTTTAAATTGTTTTTTTCTTATAGAAAAAAATACATTTCTTCATATTTTTTTGGAAATTTTGCTAAAATTTAAGGAGATCGTCCCCAAAACTCACCAATATCTTGGTTTTCATCAATCTGATGCAAAACCTGCATTCAGATGATCGAATGGTATTATATTCAGCTTTTAATTTATGGAAAAAGATTTAAAGTTGGTTGATCAAAACGCAAGATATTTGAATTTTATTAAATTCCATATTTTAAAAAGTTGTAAAACTCGATATTGAGCTAAAACTCAAAAACGGTTCTACTTTATTTTTTTTAAAGCACGGTTTCGAAATCAGCGCTAAAATATGCTTCAAAAATTTTGGTCGATGACAGAAGTTCACGACTTTCGTTTTATTTTGTAAACTAGTGTTATTAGAGGGTTAAGTTGATGTGATGAATGTAATAAATGATTGAGATGCAAATCAAGATTATAAAAAAAACATAGAGAAAGACTCCAATATTAAGTATATGTTTGTCCCAGGGATATGTTTTCGTCTTTTTCGTGTTTTATAGAAACCGTTGGTAAAAGTTCAATACAACTGATCCCTGTTTTGCTTGCTGTACGTCGACACTCACTCATTTCAAATTTCTCAAAATGTGCAACTCCCTGCAAAGGAGCATCAGCGTGAGTCCATCGTCAGGATAAACTCTAGGCAAAGTGTGACATCATAACAATTCATTTCCCAGCAAACGTTCGCCACTGCTTTGTAGTTCAACTTGAAAACCACCCGACGGGAAAATTGTCCACTAGGCTTGCGAACCGTCGTCGTCGTACTATAGCAAACAGCAATTCAAATGAACATTTTTTCGCGCGTACCGTTGTTGTTCATATATTGGGCGCGCAATCCCGCCTGGATCGAAACAAAGCTCAACGATTCCCGAATTGATGGCAATTCGAATCAGCTGGAAGCGTCCCGTCGGAAGCGTGCGACCCCGGGAAGTCTGTTTTCCGCACTTCTCAAGAGGTGCCTTTCTGCTGAGATTGCTGTTGTAAACTATCGCTACATATGGTGTGCTGCGCGGTGAAAGGACCAGGCCAGCAGCTGCCGAGGGCTTAACCGTAAAAGCGCACACCACCATCACCACCACCATCGCCATCGCCATTCAGAGGGAGCGCGCTCTCACTTCACTTCCGCTGCCGGCGGCGATCGGCTCACCTACCGAGGTAAGGACTCTGATCTCTGACTGCTGCTTGCGCAATCTGGTTCGCATTTTCAGGAACATGCATTTATGTTATAAAACAGTTGAACTGCTCGGCTTTTTTCTTTGGTTTCGGGCACCGAATTTCACCCCTCACTTTTTATCGGATTGGGAAAATGCTGCCTTCATTAAACATCAGCATCATTGTTATACCGGAACGGAGGAGTACTCACGGACGAGATCGGCGCAGTATAATTGTCGATAAAATAATTACAATGTGTACATTTAATGGCGAAAACATTCGACACATGTTCCATAAGAGCACGGAATATGGGAAACAGCAACGATGGGTAGGTAATGAAGGGTAAGTTGAAGAGTTTTCGATTAGGTGAAGATTTTTTTATTCTACTGGTTTTATATTTGGCATATGGATACCAGGCAACGGATTAATTTCAGAAACTAAATGTTTTCCGTGTTTATTTAATTTGAGGGTGGCCTATACACTACTTCAAGAAATAAGTATAAAGACTGGGGAAATTCAAATAACTATAAAGGCACTATTTCCATATTTTTGAGATGAACTAGCCTAGGGCTAAAAATCTCGTTAATACAGACAAAAAAAAACAATTCCCATACAACAAGTGTCTTTATACTTAAAAGTCTGAAAAGTCGAAAAAGTCGATGTAAACGTTGGCATGGATGATGATTTATATTACTAGCCAAAATTCAAGTTATTTAAAGGTTACAGCCAAAATTCCATTACAATCGAATCGCTAGAAAAAGATATTTTAATGCCTAAACATGATTATTTTGTATGGAAATTGGCTCTGTCTTTATACTTATTTCTCGTAGTGTATAGCCTGTATAGCCGATACGGTAAGCGCACGGGTATTCTCCCTGGCTGCTGAGGGGGACAGGTTCGATTCCTGGTCCGTCCTGGAGAAATTCTGGAGAGAAATTTTCAAGAGAGTCTCGGAGGAGTTTCTGAAGGTATCCCACGAGAAATCTCTGATGCAATCGTTGAAGAAATCTCGAAAAGAATCCCTGAAAGAAACCTGTGATGATTCACTAAAAGAAACTAGAAAATAGAAAAAAAAACAAATAGAGAATCCCGAGAGCAATCATTGAAGGAATTCCTAAAAGAATGCAGGAGGTAACCTGAAAGAATGCTTTAACGAATCCCAGGAGAAATCCCTGAAGGAATCTCGAGAGGAATTAATAAAGGAACTCCGGGAGGAACATCCGGTGTGGTTCCTGAAAAAAAAAAGTGATTGAAATCCTTAAAGGCAACCCAGGAAGAATAAATTAATCCCAGGAAAAATTTCTGAACGAATCACTGAAAGAATTCTACCCAGGTAACCAATAAGCAGTTAAAATTGCATTTATTCAGCACTATATGCGCCTTTAAAAGCTAATCTGCTGTATATGCGCCATAAATGCTAAATAAATGCATGTTTTGGCCCAATATACGGCTGATAAATGCTTATATGTACCTCCTATTCCCCAAATTGTCGAAAATAAAAATATTTTCCCCTACTCATTTCAGCCACATCATATTCATCCCTTTCTCTTTTCATTTTCTCTCACTCTTCTGTGCAACTTTTGAGGCTGTCGATGCTTTTGCAATTGTTTCTTGCTGATCCTGCTGAAATTGAGATTCGATTCCTCGATCCTCTCGTGGTTCATTTTTAGACCGGGTTGCTTCCTTCCCGTCCGAAATAAAGCACAACGATTTGGAACTAGTTCATTTTCATTTATTTAGTATTACATCAAATTCGAGATAAAACTGAATCAACAATATTTCTCCATAATACACGGTTCGTGGCTGCCGCTCTCCATCCTCGGTCGCGCCCAATGCTCGCCAAGTCACGCTCCACCTGGTCCGCCCATCGTGCTCTCTGCGCTCCACGCCTTCTTGTGCCAACCGGATCAGTTGCAAACACCAGCTTTGCAGGTTTGTTGTCCGGTATTCTTGTAACATGCCCTGCCCACCGTATCCTTCCGGCTTTGGCCACCTTCTGGATGCTGGGTTCGCCGTAAAGTGCAGCGAGCTCGTGGTTCATTCTTCTCCGCCACACACCGTTCTCCTGCACACCGCCGAAGATCGTCCTTAGCACGCGTCGCTCAAAAACTCCGAGTGCTTGCAGGTCCTCCTCGAGCATCGTCCATGTCTCGTGCCCGTAGAGGATTACCGGTCTTATTAGTGTTTTGTACATGGTGCATTTGGTGCGTGGGTGAATCTTTTTCGACCGCAGTTTCTTCTGGAGCCCGTAGTAGGCCCGACTTACGTTGATGATGTGCCTCCGAACTTCACGGCTCACGTTGTTGTCAGCCGTCAGTAAGGATCCGAGGTAGACGAATTCCTCCACCACCTCGAAAGAATTCCCGTCTATCGTAACATTACTACCCAGACGGATGCGGTCGTTTTCGGTTCCGCCTACCAGCATGTACTTTGTTTTTGAGGCATTCACCACCAGTCCGACCTTTGCTGCTTCGCGTTTCAGGCGGGTGTACAGCTCTGCCATCGTTCCAAATGTTCTTGCAATAATGTCCATGTCGTCCGCAAAGCACACAAATTGTCCGGATTTTGTGAAAATCGTTCCCCGGCTGTTGAGCCCAGCTCGTCGCATCACACCTTCCAGAGCGATGTTGAAGAGTAGGCATGAGAGTCCGTCACCTTGTCGCAGTCCCCGGTGAGATCCGAATGAACTGGATAGTTCACTCGAAACCCTTACGCAGTTTTGCACACCGTCCATCGTTGCTTTAATCAGTCTAGTCAGCTTCCCAGGAAAGCCGTTTTCGTTCATGATTCTCCATAGCTCTGCGCGGTCGATACTGTCGTATGCCGCTTTGAAGTCGATGAACAGGTGATGCGTTGGGACCTGGTATTCACGGCATTTCTGGAGGATTTGCCGTACGGTAAAGATCTGGTCCGTTGTCGACCGGCCGTCGATGAAGCCGGCTTGATAACTTCCTACAAACTCATTTGTTTTAGGTGACAGACGACGGAAGATGATCTGGGATAGCACTTTGTAGGCAGCATTCAAAATAGTGATCGCCCTGAAGTTCTCACATTCCAAATGGTCGCCTTTCTTGTGAATAGGGCAGATTACCTCTTCCTTCCACTCCTCCGGTAGCTGTTCGGTTTCTTAGATCCTGACTATCAGCCGATGCAGACAGGTGGCCAACTTTTCTGGGCCCATCTTGATGAGTTCAGCTGCGATACCATCCTTACCAGCTGCTTTGTTGGTTTTGAGCTGGTGAATGGCATCCTTAACTTCCCTCAGCGTGGAAGTTGGTTCATTTCCGTCCTCCGCTGCACTGGCGTCGTCGTTTCCTCCGTTGCCGTGGGCTCCCGTGCCTACGTTCTCCACGCCGTTCAGGTGCTGATCGAAGTGCTGCTTCCACCTTTCGATCACCTCACGTCCGTCCGTCAAGAGGCCTCCGTCTTTATCCCTGCATATTTCGGCTCGCGGCACGAAGCCGTTGCGGGATGCGTTGAGCTTCTTGTAGAACTTCCGTGTTTCTTGGGAACGGCACAGCAGTTCCATTTCTTCACACTCCGCTTCTTCCAGGCGGCGCTTTTTCTCCCGAAAGAGGCGGGTCTGCTGTTTCCGCTTCTGTTTATAACGTTCCACGTTCTGTCGAGTCCCTTGCTGCAGCATTACCGCCCTCGCTGCATTCTTCTCCTCCATATCACCCATCACGATAAAAGCTGTTCGAAGCTCGCGTGTGTTGCCACAGCTCTGGTGGTATGATTACTTCTAAACGTTCGCACCGTGGATCCTGTCCAACACATCTCCTGCAGCGCTACGATGCCGAACCCGCGGTCCTTCAGTAGATCGGCGAGTATGCGGGTGCTCCCAATGAAGTTGAGAGATCGGCAGTTCCACGTACCACGTTGTGTTGCTGATTTTCCTTTACAATGTTTTTTTATGGCTGGCTCGTAGGGCCTGACACCAACCCCCTACTTTCCGGAGGACCATAGTGCACAGTTGAGCTTAGAGCATTGGCGTAGCTATTTAAGTTGTCAATTTAAGTTAATAAAAACAAAAAAAAAATTCTAGCTACGCCATTTTTTTTTGCGGAATGCAAGAGGTGGCCCAAGGTTTTTATATAATGGAAGGTTAAGCAGGACGTTTAGTTTGTGGAGAAAAGCAGAGGAAGCCAAATTTCAAAGGAATTTGCTGAGGGGGGTGTTTGTTTTCAGAATTTCTCACGGTGAAAAAATAATGGCCGCTCAGCCAGTTTTGACATCTAAGACTACCTTAGAATCTAGGAAAGGATGTGACAACAGAAATTCGCCTGCCTTGTTATTTTTTCGTTTGATTTTGTTGAAGATGAAAATTCAGTGCTGCCACTTTACTTTAATCCAAATCTTTCGCACAATTTAAATATAACGATTGAAATTTGGATGCATATTTCACGTCGTAAATCACTATTTACAATAAGAATAGCATAACTTGCAAGTAAAATTGCTTTCAAATGAAAACTCTTTCATTTATAGTGAAATATATAAAAATAATCAACTGATTTTGTACCAAATCAATGAATTCTATCAATTTTCAGACTTGCGAGTCACTTTAGGTTGATTTGCATTTGAATGCTGACATATTTGAGTCGAATGAACTTGAAAAGAAAAATACAATGATTTTGAATATTGGTATCACATGCATAACCTACAAACTAGCAACACGGCCAAACCCACAACAAAGCGAGCTGATCGCAGCAAACGGATATCATTTTCGACCAATCAGCGACTGGTCTCCGTTTGACAGCAAAATGGTCTCAAATCGGCTGACTACGTGACGCATCCTTATCCTAGCTTAGAATATGTAAATACCTTGTCAATTCTCCGTTTCTGCAATGAAATGGTGCAAAAAGCGTGGGTATTATGATTCCTTGCCTAATTTGATGCTGTTTGAGAAAAACTTTGGGTAACAGTGTTGTTGTTTTCTCCATTTCTTGCAACATGAACAACATAGTTATCCAAAGTTTAGCTCAAACAGCATCAATTTAGCCAAGAAACAGAGCTAGCTGAATAAGGGTTTCTTAAGCTAAAGTTTGCTTAAGAGTGGTCTGTTCTACTTTTATTATGCAAAAATGTTTGTTGTGTATTTTGTCAGGTACTAGTAAGTAGGAGGACAAACATAAAATTAAGCAGCATTTTTTTTTGTAGGAGGTCAAACGTCAAACATATTTGAAGACATTTACCCAAAAAGAAACAATGAAAATCCATTGCTCAGTTCACCTTCACCCGGTGAACAATCAATCTCTCGACACCAGACCCCATGGAGTAAGACGGAAAACGAAACCAAACCGACCTCCTCGTTAAGACGCCCAAGCACCGCTCCAAGAAGTTGTACATTTTCCACAACGCTGCACTTTTCTTCGCATCGCTTCTCCAACAAACGACGACGTCGACGACAAATAGCCTCGTCTTTGTCACCCACCCATCCGCACCGTTGGCGTTGCTCATCGTCATCGTCGCCGTCTATCCGTCAGTGTTTGCTCAAACATTTCGTTACTGTTAGTTTTCCGCCCGGTTTCATAATGAGCTAACAAGCAACAACTACCACTTTGTGCTGCGCGGCCACCAACCAGCCAACCAACCAACCACCCACCCATCGGACTCTATGTAAGCAAAAGACGAGCTGCTAAAGAACACCCAAAGGATGGAAAACGAATTGGTGGAAAAAAGTGGCAGAGTGGTCCACACAGCACGAACGAACGAACGAACAAACGAGAGCGAGAGAAAGGTGCAGCTGCAAGGGGGCGTCACCCAAGCCAGATGATGACGACGGCTGGCGATGAACATAAGGATTCCTAGTCACAGGATCTCCCAACTTTGCGTGATTGCTCTCGCTCTTGGTTTGCTGCTGCTGCGTGGAAAAGGTTGGGCACCAATACATGCTTGCATAGAGATTTTTCAGTAAGCTATGATGCAGTGGTTCTACATTTCGGTTATTCAGTTCTCAAATACTGTATTTGGAACTAATGTTGGTTTGAACTTGAACCTTTCCTCAATCTTCATCTTAATATTTGCAAATAAAGTGAACAAGCCGTAAGTAATATTTTTTTATATCCTTGTAAACCAAAGATGTTTCCAAAATTATGCTCATTTGTTTCAAAGTTTTTACATCAGAAATTCTTTTTGCCGTTTTTGACGGAAACTTTATTACTTTTTTCTTAAGAAATTTGATAAAACACAACAGACTGTTCAATTTATAAAATGGACAAGTTTCTATGAAAAGAAGACGCGTAGTTCAAATTTTAAAAATCTTGGCATGCTGTTCTGTGCATGATATTTACGGATTACATATGAACATACCCGCGTAGAGGCCAAAAACAAACTAAGAACAAAATAATAAAAATAATAACAAGTTTTGCAACAAGTTTTTGAACAAAATTTACAATTATGATGCTTTTTTTTTAAATAACTTATTTTATACTTTATTTGTTCTCAAAAATTTGATAATAACTAAGTTATTTATTCTTCATTTGAAAATGTGTTGTCCTTGGTTTGTTCTTATAATGATAAAATTAGTTATTATTGAGTTATTTTCCGACAACTGATGTTTGATCTTTTAGCTCTTATTCTCAACAATACAATAACAAATTTTGGCAGTCTGCTATTCATTTTTAATGGGCAAATTTGATCTTCTTTCGCTGTTTTTTTCTACCTGAGTAATTAAATTGAATAAAAATAGTATAGGTTGATAGAAATGTCTAGAAATGTTGGGAAAGATTAATTTTTCATGAATATGTGATCATCAATAGCACAACAATAACAAACTGACAAATATTATTATGTTGTTATTGAAACAAAAAAAAAACATGTTTTTAGATTGGTATATCAGGAACACTATTTTGTTCAGATATTTGTTATGTTGCCACATATGAAAGATATGTTTATAATTTATGTTATAATAATAACATAAAAATTAGAGATTCCATTATTTAGTTATTTTGCCTATATTTCTTTTCATCACATGTTCTTAGGTTGTTGTCATTCTCTTCTGCTCGGGAAATTCTGATTTCTAGAAATATTTCATAAGATTTTTACTTCGATTCCTTGAGCAGTTTCTCTAGATTTTTTTCCTAAGAATTCTCTCTGTGATTCCTCCGGAAATTCCCGCAAATATTGTTCTATTTATTCAGATTTTTTTTTAATTCGAACCAACTCAAAGATTATCAACAATTCAGAGTTCCAGAAAAAATATCTCAGGAAATCTCAGGAAATATACGCGGTTTTTTATCCTTAATAATCAAACCTTTTTTACTCGGAAACCCCAAAAAATTTCACCAAGTATTTCTCCAAGAGAACCATTTCAATCGTATCGTAGAATTTTTGTGAGTCCATCCAAAGATTCCAACAAAAATTCGTCCAGAATTTAGTTCAGACACGGATTCCTGCATATTTTTTTCTAGATATTCTTACAGAAATGATTCCAGGAATTTGTTAAGAAAGCTTTCCTGATATTTTCTGAGAAATTGCTCATGGGATGGCTTCCAGGATTCCTTATGAAATTCACCCGTGAATTTCTTCTGTGTTGTTTTTAGGGACAACTCCAGGGATTATTTTTAAAATTCCTCCAATGATTCTTCCTGGAAGATTTTTTTATAATTCCTTCAGAAGTTCCTCTTGGAATTCTTTCAGGAACTCCTCCAGGAATTGATCCAGTACTTCCTCCAGGAAATGTTTTAGGATTCCCTTAGAAATTCCTCTTGGTACTGCGTCCGGGATTCCTTCTGGGGTATCTTCAGGAAGTCCTCCCGGAACTGCTACAGGGATTTCTCAAGGAGTTTCTCCACGGACTGCTCTTAGCATTCCTTCTGGATTTCTCCAAGAATTTCATCTGCGATTTCTTCAGAAATTACTCCTGAGATACCTCCAAGAGTTCCTGCAGAGATTCACCCGAAAATATCTTCTGTGGTGCTTTCAGGAACAACTCCTGGGAAATTTATCCAAGGATTCCCTCAGGAACTCTTTTTAGCATTCCTTCAGGAGTTTCTCTTGGAATTGCTTCCAGGATTCCTTCTGGGGTTTCTTCAGGAATTCCTGCAGGGATTCCTTCAGGAACTACAACAGAGATTCTTCAAGGAGTTCCTTCACGAGCCCTTCTTAGGATTCCTTCAGGATTTCTCCAAGAATTCCATGTGTGATTTCTTCGGGAATTCTTCCTGGGATTCCTCCACGAATTTCTACAGAAAATTGCTGCAAGGATTCGCCTAAAAATTCCACCAAGGATTCCTACAGAAATGCCTCTAGAGATTCCTCTAGGGATTGCTCCAGAAATTCCTCCAGGAATTCTTCTAGAGATTTCTCTGAAAGTTTCTCCATAAATTCTTTCGGGAATCCCTGCAGGCATTCCTCTTGTATACCTCCAGGGATTCCTCCGAAGATTTCGCCAGGACTCGGGAATTCCTTCTGTGATTCTTTCTGGAACAACTTATTTAAAAAAAATCTTACAAAGATTCCCCCTGGATTTCTTCTTAGGAATTCTTCCTTGTATTCTCCAAGAAACTGCTGCAGCAACTGCAGGAACTGCAGGAACTCCAGGAACTCCACAAACTGTTTAGATATTCCCTGAGGAATCCCTCTTGAAATTGCTTTCGGGATTCCTTCTGAAGTTTCTTCAGGAATTCCTCTAGGGATTTCTTCAGGAATAGCTACAGGGATTCCTCGACGAAATCTTCTAAGGATTCCTTCAGAATTTGTCAGAGAATTCCATCTGTTTTTTTTTCGGGAATTACTTCTGGTATTCCCCTACGAATTTCTTAGGAGACTGCTTCAGAAAAATTTCTCTAAAAATTCCCCCAGGAATTACTCTAGATATTCCGCCAAAAATTCCTCTAGGATTTCCTCTAGAGATTTCTCCAGGATTTCCTCTGGTGTTTCCCTCAGGAATTCCTACAGGCATTCCCCTAGGGTATCCTCTAGGCATCCCTCTGAGAATTCCTACAGTAATTCTTTCAGGAGTTTCTCCAGGAATTCCTCCAGGGATTCATCCTTGAATTCTTGCAGAGATTTCCCCACGAATTCTTTTAGCGATTCCTGCAGGTATTCCTCCAGGAATTGCTTCAGGAACTGCTCCAGAAATTGCTCTGGGAATTCCCCAGGAACTCATTCAGGAATTCTTCAAGGGATTCCTCCAATGATTTTTCCAGAGACTCCGGCAGGAATTCATCCAAAGATTTCTCCAGGAATTACTTCAGGAATTCCACCAGGCATTCCTAGGCATTCTTCCAGGATTCTACATGACATGAAATTTCTCCAAGAATTCTTTCAGAGATTCCTCCTGCTGTTTATTTATATATTCCTCCAGGAATTGCTTCAGGGACTCCTCCAGGATTTCATCCAAGAATTTCTCCTGGGTTTCCTCGAGGAATGCCTCCACAAATAACCCTATTAATTTCTTCAGGGATATCTCCAAAAATTTCACCAGGAATTAATCAGGGAATTCCTTCTTAAATTCTGTCAGCATCCAGGAATTTCCTCAGGAAATCCTTCATAGATTCCTTCGGAAATTCATCCAGGATTTTCTCTAGGAATACCTTCTGGATTTTTTCCAAGGATTCCTCCAGGAATTCTTCCAGAATTTTCTTCAGGAATTGCCACAAGAAATTTCGCTGAGATTCCTCCAGGAACACCTTCAGGGATTTTCCCAGGTTTTTTTTACGATTTTTCCAGGGATTCTTTCAGTAATTCCTTCGACGATTTTTCCAGGAATTCCTCCAGAAATTCCTCCAGGAATTCTCAAGGGATTGCTTCAAAAATTTCTCCCAGAGGTACTCTTGAGAAGTCTCCAGAAATCCATCCAATAATTATTTCAAGAATTCCTCTAGAGATTCCTCCAGGAGTTTTTTCAGAGATTTTTCCAGCAATTCACGAAGGAATACTTCCAGGCATTCCTACAAGATTTCATCTAGGAATTACTCCAGGAACTCCTCCACGAATTTCTCCGGGAATTGATCCAGAACTTGCTCCTCACAGCAAATAAATTTTAGATTTAAATGGCGTGTAAACCATAGAGCTTGGAAATTTACATTACTTGAAATGCTCTGTTCATTGAAATTTCAGTTTAAATCAATGCACATAATGAGAGCATAAAAGAACATATAATTAAGCATGTTTATTGATTTGATATTACGGCCGAATGTACTTTTCAACGCGTTCTTGAAAGTAGGTTGATGTACATTGAGTTTTCAATTGATAAAACTGTAAATTTCATTCATCATTTAAAGATACACAAGCACCATCGATTGGAAAAGTAAACATGGCCAACGCGTACAAGTTGCTGACCGTGAATCGGATAGTTTTCGAAGCAGTTTTAGTGTTTAGTGATGTTTTCAGCTGTACGGCGATTGTTTCCTTTCGGAATAAGCAGGAACTCAAGTGCTCAGTGAATCCGCAGGTGAATTTTACCAATCATTTCATTCCGTACTGTTCAACCATCATCCGGTTATTTTCAGATACCCGCTGATGCTGCTCACCCGCATTCCCTAACAAGCAGTAAACGCCATCATAGTGTATCGAGCTATAGGACATGCTTCATCAAATCATGCTCGTAATTCTAATCACACATAAGTTGTAAACGAATTTTCATTGAAATATATAGTTGAAAAGCATTTTTGGGGTTTTTGTTGCCGGTATTCTATTCGTTGGTGTCCTTGATATTCGGGGCGAAGGGATTCATCCATGCAAAGAAAGAAAAAACTAAACACACAGATAAAAATAATGAGATTTACACGTCATGTAAACTTCATTTTAGTCATGTAAACTTAGTGTTATGATCAGAGATTAAAATTTTCATTTTCAATGAGTGAAGTTCAACATGAATCTTGAAGATTCTCAACTGAGAGATCAAAATAAAATTCATTTTGGTGAATGAATTTTTTCACTTATTCATTCATTTGTCTGTCACTGACAATTTTCACTGAGAAATATAACTAGACCGTAACTCCCGATTATTCTTCTAATCACCTCAAAACTTGTGTATAGTAGTTAATTTGAATACTAATTAACTGCGCTATTTGTCCATTATGTCAGATTGTGCGTTTGTTAACAGAAATTGGGCATTTTACGACGAGCGAAAAAATATTCGTGACAGAGAATTGAATGAAAAAAGACAGGCATTCAGCTGACAATGAATGTGGCCAAACACGAATGAAAATATGGGAATGTCAATCTTCACTTTCAACCTTCGATTTTTTTACACACTGGTTATGATGGTTTACATGATATATCATGTAAATTTGTGTTATATGTCATGTAAACTGTCAGAGTGATGCTGAATTACATGACATATAATGGAAGTTTACATGATATTTCATGAACTTTACATGATATGTCATGTAAACTTCTATGATATCCCACGCTCCAATCATGTGCATCATATGTCACAGAATTTTATACTCTTTTTTCGATCTGTGATAACAAGTGCAGCTGAATGGCGCATCCCGCGGTGGCTGTGGTAAAATTCAACGACGTTTAAATTTAAACGATCGTGTTGCCATGGTCCACTGCACGAATTTATGCTGGCCTGCTTACTCCCACGCGAAATTTGACGTTTGAGCGGTGTCGGCACCGCTTAAACGTCAAATTTTCTGTGGGAGTAAGCAGGCCAGCATAAATTCGTGCAGTGGACCATTCAGTACATGTGAATTTTAAACTCGATTGAATTTTCAGCCTATTTTCATGCTCCAAATATGTACATGAAAATAAACTTAAATTTACATTTTTATTTTATCTGTGTACCGTTGCATGATTTTGTATATTGTGAGGCAAGTACAATGATACACTATGCCCAGGGAGTCGAGAAAAATTTCCCGACCGGAACGGGAATCGAACCCACCGTCTCCGAATTGGCGATCCATAGCCTTAACCATTAGAATAACTGGAGACCCCGTGCGTTTATTGGTGTAAACAACACTAATTTACTGTTCAAAGTAGACATGAAGAAGTCAATAGAAGGTTTTGGCAAACCATCCAATCGGTTTCTACACTTTTACACCTGATAGCCAAACTATGACAAAACAGCGCAACGCCTCAAGTGCTTGGGATGGTGACTTGTAAAATGGAATGGTAACAACGGTTAACCTGAATCTAAATTAGCTAACGCTAGTGTTGAACTGGCGAATCCCGATTTGGTGCTACGACGTGAATATCCGGAATTGAATGTCGAACTTGGATTTAGGCATTCGGAATCCAGGTCTGTAGATCACGAAAAGCTTCACAGCGAACGACTGGAACAGATCGTGCAAAGACTGGAAGGGTAGTTGGAATGAGTTGGAAGCCAAAGAAGGACATTTTCACTTTCGCTGTGAATTCATGGGGCGACGTCCAGTTGTTTATCACTGATTCAAGCGTGTCACCCAAACAGCAAGTTCTACGGATTGCCACGACCGTCTTCGACCTCCTCGGACAAAGTCACTGTGTTAGCAATCCATAAAAAGTTTACACGATTGATAAAGGTATTAATTAAAACACACGCTGTTTGTTTGACGAGAGGCAAGAGTGATTTAGTGATTGGTCTGCCATAGATAAACTAACATCAACGAAATTATTGACAATGTTTTGCGTTTCGGATAAGCGGAATGTTGAACGATATCGTTTTGAAAGAATGGAGATGGATTTCATCGTCGAGAAAACGGTGAGGCTCACTACAGCTTTTGTATAATCTGCTCAACGTACACCTGGACGGGATGACCAGGTAGTGTGGGGTATGGGACCTCCTCCTACAGTCAAAGAAAGGGCTGAACTACACCTCTGATCCACTTAACACATTCCCATTGCCACTAAACTCTATGTCTCCTCCATAACGAACTTTGATGACACGCTCCTTGGGGAGTACACCAAGGTAACGTGCTGGCGTTTTGCCCACTCCTTTCGTCCTCGGAAGGTGGGCTGGGTCAACTATCACGCCCGCTTCCGAATGCTTTGCAAGTATCACGAACTAATACCGCGTGTATACCACGATTTGACTTCCTGAAGGCTAAGTAAGGCCCTATCATCCATGTGCACAACAGAACATGTGCTCGATGAACAAATTGAGATTTGAAATTATGAAAAGAAATCCACGTACTCCGGTGAGACTCGAACTCACGACTCCCAATTCGCTAGACGGGCGCTTCTATTCCTTCAAGCTACGGAGTCACTCGACTATCTCCGTCGCCAGCAGGCCTAGAACTGAACTCGATTCCACAATCGCACATGGTTATCTTCTTTTCACAATCCAAACCCCCTTCGGATGGGATTAGATGAACATCTAACACATTGTCTGTTGTGCACATGTATGTCAAAGCGGGAGAGGAAGTTATTTTTAATTGTCGAGAGCTTCGGGTACTGCCTTCCAATCACTTATTGGTATGGCAATTAGTGTGTAGTCGGACCCTCGACGGGTCGGTCCTCGGCCGACCGAATACGGTAAGGGTGACCACAACAGACAATGTGTTAGATGTTCATCTAATCCCATCCAAAGGGGGTTTGGATTGTGAAAAGAAGATAACCATGTGCGATTGTGGAATCGAGTTCAGTTCTAGGCCTGCTGGCGACGGAGATAGTCGAGTGACTCCGTAGCTTGAAGGAATAGAAGCGCCCGTCTAGCGAATTGGGAGTCGTGAGTTCGAGTCTCACCGGAGTACGTGGATTTCTTTTCATAATTTCAAATCTCAATTTGTTCATCGAGCACATGTTCTGTTGTGCACATGGATGTCAAAGCATTTTCAACAGTGTAATTTCCCACATGGCTTGGTCAGCCAAAGCAAAATCAAGAAATTGACAAGGCCCTATCAGCTAGCATACACAAGGACTTGCCGTCATGTGGTCTCTATATGCCCCAGCCCTTACCAGGGATCCTTTTCCATCCGTGGGCTCGGATCCAAATCAGTAGACCGACGCCAACACAGCAACTCTACCAGGTAGTTCTCCCCGCGATCAGGTAGTTCTCCGTGTTCGGCCGCAGGGCACCTGTATGACCTAGGTAGTCGACTCCAAACCCCTGTGTCCATTTAAGGGGCTGTTGGAGTACAGTTTAGGCAGTCTTCAGCGACGCAGCTGAGAGTATCATAGGGTGCATGGAGAACGGAGAATTATTGGTTCGACGAGGGTGTAGAAAGATTTTGGAGGAGAAGAACGTAGAACGGGCGGAGATTTTACATCATGGGATCTGTCCCATCTAGGAGAAAGGCGACTAATCAAACGAATCACCCAGTGGTCCAGATAATCCTCCGTCGTCTATTAACTTATCAGTTCGTGGGAATTTCGTGAGCCTCGTGAAGTCTCAACGCATCATTTTCATCGTGCATCGATCATGGACGAAAATGGCTTTTCCTGGAAGCTGACGTATCAGTCTCGCAATGATGAGCGGTGGTGTTCAAAATTGTGTAAAGGTTCCTAGTGAATTGTCTAGATTGAAGATTGATCTACAGTAACCCCACACTCTCTCTCTTCTTGGCGTAACGTCCTCATTGGGACAAAGCCTGCTTCTCAGCTTAGTGTTCTATGAGCACTTTCACAGTTATTAACTGAGAGCTTCCTCTGCCAATGACCATTTTGCATGTGTATATCGTGTAGCAGGCACGAAGATACTCTATACCCAAGGAAGTCAAGAAAATTTCCTTTACGAAAAGATCCTGGACCGACCGGGAATCGAACCCGTCACCCTCAGCATGGTCATGCTGAATACCCGTGCGTTTACCGCTTCGGCTATATGGGCCCTCAACCCCACACTGCAGCTACTGAGTTTTTATTGTTCTGTTTCATCTGTTCTTTACACGACAATCCTCGTGTTTTCTAATTGAGGGGTCCAGAAGCAAAGGGGACTAAGTGACCATATTATCGATTTTAAGCTGAGCATATAAAAAAATCTACGGATTTCAAGCTTTATGAAACTTTTTTAAGATTATTTTTACGATGATTAGAAAAATTACAATGAATCGGAGAAAATTGTGTCGATATTGAAACTCTATAGTCTATACGTTTTGTATGAGATGAAAAATGGGTGAAAAACATTAATCCTCATTCACTCGAGAGTAGATTTTTGTTATGTACACCCGTTTGCTTCTAACCCTCTCAATTATAATAGTTGGTTATTCGATTTTGTGTTAAAAATAGATACACTACCCGTCATAAGTACGGACTCACAAAAAGTATTGCAACAATATTGCATCACCCTGACTCACCTCGATATCTCTAAAACCAGAACACCTACATTAATGCCGCCTTAAGAAAAGTGGTTGCTTTTGATCTTCTGAATAACTTTCCTGAAGACAGCATCTTTGTAAGTCCTCAGGTTTTGGAGATATCGAGGTGAGTCAGGGGGATGCTATATTGTTGCAATACTTTTTGTGAGTCCGTACTTATGACGGGTAGTGTATGTACACGCCATTCCTTCCTGACACCAAAATATGACCCGTAAAATAAGAACTGCTGAAGACCACTGACCTAGACAACGCAAGCAACTAACAAGCAATCCTCAGTTGCCAATATCTATTTCTATGTAGGTTCCACCAGATCCTATGTACGTTTCCAATTCGTTCCAAAGATACAACCAACGGTGCCACCGTCAGACAGGGTGGGAGGGGGATTGCTGCCGTCGAGAGAAGATGTTTGTATATAGCATTAACGCTATGTGTATGGCATGTGTCCTTTTTCCGGCTCGTTGCTCATTGTCGGTTGGCAGGATGAATGGCTCGAAGGATTGCGCGCTCGAAGCGAAACGAACGTCACTCGACAGGGCCATGCCAGGAGCAAGGAGGGAAAATCCTCCCGGTGCGTGGTGTGTAGGGTGAGCAAGCAGAGGGATGTTTTTACCTTTTTATGCTCGGTGCCTTTTCTCAGTGCTGGCTGTTGGTGTGCATGCTTTGGTAGGCATGTGCTACGATTATGCGCAAATTCGGTACTGTGTCGGTACATCCGTTTTGTGGGTATGTGTGCGAAGTGGTTGACGATGAAAGAAGGTTACGATCTGAGGGCCCTAGCAGTCACCGTTCAAAAGCTCAAAAAACATCGAACAGCGAACATCGTGCGCTCTCGTTTGCTCTCGCGTGTCTCACTTGGTGGAAAGGATTTGCATTTTGGTGTCCTCGCCTCCCTTCCTGATGGATGGATAACGACGACGACGACGACTGACCGAGATTTGCTGGAGTACTATCAGCGGGATTGTGTTGTTTGCTCAGACCAGTTTCAGCTGTCGAACCGGTTGCATTCACGAGTAGCCATTTGTCCGCGCTACGGAAACGGAACAGTGAACTTGTGCTTGAACGATGAAAATAGCAGCGTGTTATAGTTGAGTGCTTATCACTAGTGTGTGCTGAATACGGCTGCAAAGGCTGCCTTCAAGTGCTCTGACAAACATATATCTACACACATCTCCGTGCATCTCGAACCGTACGCACTGGATAACTCAGAGGAGACCGCAGAACGCTGGATAGGAATCATCCTAGCTCGGGAGTGTGGCCCCTTGAAATCTTGTAATCAATTGAATTAATTTCCCCAAACCCGAGTTTTGCCACCCGCATTTGGCACCTTCCGAAGAACATCTTGAAGACAAGTGGCGGTGTTGCTGGAGTGTGCTCTTCTCGTACGTGGCATATGAACAAACAGTGGGAGTGCGAGTGTGTGAACTAAATACCAGCAGCGCAGCGTATGGATGACTCCAGCAGAAGAAGGAAACTTTTAATTTAAGTGTTAGATTGTTGTGCTGTGAGTTTCAATTAATTCCACCAACTACGGAAACTGGAGGAGGTTCTATCTAGCGTCGGGCAAGGATTGCTCCCGAAGTTGCTCGAGTGGCACTTGATCAACGCCAACGGCAGCGGGCCACCGGCAGTGCAACATGGTTTATTTCGTAAGTATTTTGTTTACTGCTTTTTAGTGATATAATCTGTGAGGATTGTTGGGAACGAATGGAAATATTTGGGGTTCTTAAGTGTTAAAAGTTATTTGGGATGTACTATGCAACTATGCTTAAGTAACTATCTTGTTATTTTAACTCTCTAATAGTCGCGCTGTTGTATTTTGTACAACATGTTGAAAAAAGCTCGTTTGTTGTACAAAACACCGCGCGAAGAAGGTTAAATCAATAATATTCTCTGAAAGATGTTGCTGGATTCCGCAAGTTTTAAGTTGTACGTTTGGGCCTTTTCTATGTGGATTTTATATGTGGAACGAAACTGAGTAGAATTCAGAATATTCATAATGGATGAATGAAATTATCCTGAGAAATTACTTCGCTGTACCCTTTATCTCTAATTTTTAAATTATTAGTGTACTCAATTTGCTAGAATTTTCAATCAATTAGGAGGATAAATGATGATGGTTAAATCAATTTGCGATCCTCTAATGAGAGCTTTAACCCTCCTTTGACATTAGGGACATTTTTGACCCAAACCGTACACAGCGTTAGCGAGCTGCTTCCGTCGTGATGCAAAAGGAAGGTAAAACCACAGATAACAGACGTTCATTCTGGCACACAAAATGATTGTAAACGCTATCAAACACTATTTTAATAATGAAACGTAACTGGCAACCATTTGGAGAAGGCGCAACGATCGCATTCACAGCGCTTGAGTGCAAAGGGAACGTTCAAAAATTACGTCCAACATTTGGGGGAGGGGGGGGGGTCTACGAAAGTGTGACAGTACGTGTATAAGGTATAGCAAAATAGCGTGGCAGAGGGGGGAGGGGGGGTTCTAGAAATCCTGAAAAATGATGGACGTAATATTTGAATCTTCCCATGACAATTCGTTTAATAGATGGTGGCAGTGACCAACGTATTTAGTTTTTGGTGTTTTTACACAGGTTTTGAGTTAAAATTTGTTCTAGGATAAACATTTGTTATCTGTGGTTAAACGTATCTTTGAGACCTAGAGAGTAACGAAAACCTTCCGAATGCGTAGTATTTAGAGCAGCATATCCAACGGGTATACCTAAATATGAGCATTTTATCATTTTTGCTCAAGTTGCTTTCCATATAGGGTAAATCGCCAATTGTTGCACGGTTAAAAATTCGCCAATTATTGCGCACCTCATAAGAAATACATGGAGCGTGCAATAATAGGCGAGTTTTTAGCCGTGCAACAATTGGAAAATTACCCTAACTAATGTTAGAGAAACAGTGCACAGTGTTTTATTTTGCCGATTTTATGCACTTTTCGAAGAACTTTTCAGCTGTTGATTTTTGCGATACACATAATTTCTTTGGAGGAGTTTCTACTTATATATTGCGCCTATTTTGACGAAGAGTTGGATGATCAATCCACTAAGTTTGATGTTTTCGGCAAAGTCGAAGGCGTAATTATGCTTTATCGCATACTTTACGGATATATTGCGTTGTCTGTGCATGACCCCTTGAAATCATATGTTTTATCATAACTTTTACCGGATTTTTTTAAATTTTTTTTACCGCTTCTACAAAATTGTTTACAAAGTAAATGTAATAATACATAGTTTTGCTGAACATCAAAAAACGCTAGCTTTTGAAATTTACAAATTACTGATTTTTATAGAGTAATTTTGAATTCGTCAAATTGCTTTCGGTGCAAAATGACAAAGAAACCTATTTTGAACTATGAAAAAAAAATATATACATTTATACATTATTAAGGTGAAGATATGACGAAGCCACACCACAAATTTTCCAAAGCACAAATCTAAAGACCCGAATGTCGGTTTGCGCTGAAAAGTTGATCGATTGGTTACCCGCTGGTAGTGGTGGAAAATTTGAGGTGTGGCTTCGTCATATCTTCACCTTAAAACGGCTGAATATTTTTTGTGCAAGTGTATGCTCATTGCTCATGTACTATGGTAAATTAACAAATAATCATCAAATTTTGAAATCATTCAATAACTTCCTTATTTAAAGAGATGTTTGGCAAAATTGTGTATTTTTGTATGTTCAACAATTTTGCACAGCATTCAAAACAAGTAAAACATCTTGGTTAAAAGTTATAATGAAAATGAATTTCTTGGAGACTTTTAACAATTTTTTTTTATAAGTCGTTAAAATGATCGTAGCTTTTTACCAAGATTTTCTATTTTTTTATGTTCTGTATAATGTTGTTAGGCTACAAAAACACATAATTTTGCTGAACATTGTGACATTCTATCTCTTGGTATGCAGAAATTATTAAAAAATTTCAATATTAGATGATTGTTTATTTTTTTAACATAACACATGAGAATTCACTTGCATACAAAAGTTTCAGTCGTTTTTATAACCATCGGTTTTAGTAGAATCGGGTATCTGTTTCCTCGAGATAAAATCATGTTTTTGATCCCCCATACAGTTTTTCAGGGTCTACAGCCACAGCTATAAATGCACAGCTAAAAAGCTGTGGGTGACAGGTTCGATTCTCGGTCGATCCAGAAACTTTTCGTAATGGAAATTTCCCTGACTTCCTTGGGCCTGCCATACGTTGAGAAGCTGGCTTTGTCCCAGTGTGGACGTTACACCAGGAAAAAGAAGAAGAACACCCCTTGAGGGACAACTTAGCCTTGAGACACGGACATCAAATTTGAACATGATCATTTCTTATCGGAGCCGCTCAAGTTCCAATATTGAACTATAATCATTTACATTGTTTTGCAAAATATGGGACGGTCTTGTACTTGATCCACTCTGACTAAACGATTTTTGGAACTACATTTTGCACTGTTTTTTTTAAATATTTGTTGGAAAATTAATGCACAAGAAGGACAACAGTTAACAGAAGTGTTGAATAATGTGAGGTAGAAGTTTAAATTTGATATTTCTGTTATGTATTACACCAAAGATAATCATTTTCAATTTTTATATCTGGCCAAAGTCTACGCTCCATACAAATTTCAAATTTTTTGTATGGACGAAAGTCTACCAGGGGGGGGGGGGGTGGTCTGAGATGGCCAAAATTTGGTCTACGTGGTTTGTGAACAGCCCTGATGGACAAAATCAAAAGACTCCCGCATGGGAGCATCCACAAACACTCAATATCCTAATCGCTGCTTCACGTGTCGAGAAGAGATGTCGGGTTTTGAGCATTTGGTAAATGCAATTGGAAATCATTGAAAGATAAACAGGAAAATCCGTGCAGCTTCCAATATGGAATCGAAAGATACGTGTTCAAAAGTATCCTGGAAATTCAAGAAACAAACAAAATTGCTTTTGAATGAATACTTTTTCGATATCGTAAAAAATTTCCACCTGAGTTTTCCGGGAAAATAGGCGACCCTGAATTTTCCTCATTTTTTTTTGTTCATATATCCATGAGCTCTGCCTGTGGAAAAAGTTTCATGAAAATCTGAGACCCTTCGGCCAAAACCCGTACGGTAATAAAAAAAATTCCCCATATGAGACGTAAGATTGGTAATAATGACATCCTTTATGAAATTTTTTGAAACTTCAATGAAGATTCTTCTAAAATTCACCCTGAAGTATGAATAAATTATAATAATAATTATTAATATGAATAGTTGCTGGTGAAAATTTAAGCCTGTGTAGTTTCCTTCAGTTTACTGTCTGGTGAGTTCCGAGTTGTCCTTAGTTTTTACTAGCATTAAATTTGTAAGCAGTCAGATTTTTTACCGCTGCATGATCAGATGTAGCTAGTACTTGCAATTACCTATTTTGACCGTTAGGAGAGTCTCGTCTCGAGAAAACTAGTTATTAGACTATGATGTAAGATTTTATAAATAATCCTGATCTACCAGTGAAATACGTTGAAACTCAGAAAGATTCTATGACGTTTTTTCCTCAGTAGGAATTCCAAAGCTTATTCAATGAGCTAAAAAACATAAAAAAAAAAATCTCCGACGTGACATCGTCAAGAATTTAGATAACATCTCTGAACCGTTCTAACTAACTAACATTACTGAATAGTTCTAGAAGAAACAAGACACTTTGAAATAAATTTTTATTGGGCAGTATTTGGAGGGCTCAAGGTCACTCAGTTTAGAGCCCAATGCACTTTAGAACTTCGCAAATATGGAATTTTGGTTTGAATAGGTACAGGGGATAGACAAAATGATCGGGACAGGTAAAATTTGCAATTTACTTGGTCTAGCAATCGCATAAACCGAATGGATTGATATACAGTGTCGGACAAAACAATAAGACCACCAGCCATTTTTCTTACAAAATAGTCATGTATGGCGATGTGATGCTCGATTTTGACAGTCGCGGGAATTACGTGAATTTTGATTTGTATTTAATTGATTGAGTGCTGTACACTACATCAAACGTTACAGATATGCGATACAACAAAATAAAAGGACCAGATATATGGAGGATATAGGGTAAAAAGGTATAATACGCCCCACCGGGGCAAAACGCCCCCTTCATTTTCTAGCGATTCGAGCGCTTTTTGCATGCGGGATCGATTGGAAATCTTAAATATTGCTGATTAATTGCCATCAAGCTGGTCCGTTTGTTGATTGGTCTATAATAAAAGCAATAAAAATATCAAAAAGTCTGAAATCGAGGCTTTTGGCGTAATATTTTACCTCTTGCAAGCTGGCTTCATTGTAAACGAAGCTAGTTCTGTTAGCTTATGTTATTTTGCAACTTTTATGCAGTTAAACACTTGTTAAAAGGCCCTCCTAGGATAAGCATGTGGTAGTTTTATCACGGGGCTGGACGTTTTTCTTTTGATGGGGCGTATTGCCCCGTTTGTTTTGATAAGGTAAATTTTGGAACGTTTTCGGAAAACGTTTCAAAGCTTCCATAGCCGCCCCTCCAGAGGTAAAGTTCTCATGCAACACTTCACTAACATTAGAAACAACGATTTGCAGTGGACAATAGATGGAATAAGGCGCCAATTTTAGATATATTGCCATTTCTGCTTAGGGGGGGGGGGGGGGGCATATTATACCTGTTTACTCTATGAGAGTAAGTATTTTTATGATTGATTAACTAGTGCTGCTAAAACTAAGGATGCCATTTGAACTTGGGGACATTTTTATCGAATTGACCACTGTTGCATTTGCCACGAAGAGATTCTTTCCGAATTTACAAAATACTCCTGTCCTGCGTTTCAGAGGAGAATTTCATATTCCTGTATATTTGCATGTTTTAGTTAGTTTTGTATATAATCAATAATTTTGTAGTTACTCACGTTTAGTATTCTTTTTTATCTTTTCATTTCTTCGGTACACTCGAGATGCCTAGCTTTAATTACCACTCTGTTAAATAACAATGAAATAACACTATATAATATTCAGATTTACTTACGAAATTCATGTTTTAATATTTACCATTCCGAATGAAATCACTGATGCTAAAAGTTTATGGTAATTTAGATTAGAAGTAGATCGAATTCAACAAATATCTTTTATCTTCTAGCTCCAGTCTCAGAATTCACTCTAACAATAGATGTAAGACAATAAATGATATAGTATCCCATACCAAATTAAATTCATGAACGTCGTTATTTGGTAGGGGCTCGAAGCTTGAAGCGCAATGCCAGAGGGGCATATCACAACCACAAATAACCATCATTAAAATCTGATGTTATTGTTTTGTCGTATCGTATACCTGTAACTTTTGATGTAGTGAATAGAACTCAATCATCAATTTACCTAATACAAATCAAAATTCACGTAATTCCATGTTGATTGCCAAAATTTCAGCCAAATCGGTTTACTAGAAACCGAGTACCATATCGTCAAACTTGGCCATTTTGTATGAAATGGTTCCAGGTTATTTGGCCGAACGCCATTTGGCCTAAAGGATCATTAAATAAATTTTGGCCGAATGCCGTTTGGCCGAAAAAGAATGATGAACTTTAGTAGCCATGCCACTGTTCCCCGCATAACTCGAAAGAACAGCCTATGATTAAAAAAAAAAAATCTTTGATAAAATATTGGCAGTTTCAACGTCAACTAACCACTGAATTACAAAACTAGACAGAATAGCCTATGACGTAGCTTCCCAAACTTTCAGGTGAGCGACCGCCTTTTTTCAGCTGACGCGTACTTTTCGCGACCCACCATAGAAATTTCCTCATTTGCTGTCTGTTACAGTAAAATATTCTACTGACTGATAAACGATATATACATGCAAAATGGTCATTGGCAGAGGAAGCTCTTAGTTAATAACTGTGAAAGAGCTCATAGAACACTGAGCTGGAATGCATGATTTGTTCTAGTGATCACGATTTGCTCTGCACCCAGTATGAAATGTTCATCGACAACATCTTTGTTTGAGATACGACTGGGATGATGTTGCTTCGGAATATTAACGTCGTGATGCGGACAATTTCCTACCTATCGCGCGGTTTAAAACCATTCGGACTCAATATATACTAGAACTTCCGCAAGACATATTTCAGTTTAGCAAAGCCTTGTTGGCTAGGAAACCTTGACCGATTGAACCCTTGAAGATGGTCCCATCAGACCGAAACGTCGGGAAAAAACATAAACTAGTATTTTCGAATCCCCAAAAAGACTGCAGCGCCATTATTCCGTAGTAATATCGACATCATTAGTTCGGCGCGTTCTCGTGATCGCGAAGAGCACACGTTTGCTTTGTGTGTGGGGATGGGTTCAATACCCAACAGCACCATCAAAAAAATTCGTCGATTGACACCGGTCTTTCTCTGAGCACATGCTCTAACGAAACTGTATAATATGATGACGACCACGGCGATACGAAATGTATTCCGATGGACTGATAACAAACAACAGGCATCATCATCACGTATGTATAAGTCCGGAATCAGTCATCCAACTTGACCAATCGGTGCATTCTATGAACCGGTAGTAATTTCCGGTTGTTCTGTCAAATTTTCGACAAAATCGGGCAAAAATAGATTGGTTAATGAATGACTGTGACCAAACCAGAAACTTGCATGCACAAACCTGATGAATTAAGCATCAAACCACGCTGAGTTTGATTATCCTGGCCTTGCTCATTTGCTAAACAAGGCGAATGATCCAAATCAGGTGCGTTTGCTTACGATTTTCCAAGATTAATGCTCTTGAAAACGTGCGTTGGACCTCATGGTGGCCATAATGTGTTCTCTGATGTTTCACCTTAAATGTATTGAAATTTTGTATGAGATCCTAATGGTGGGCTTCGTGACCATGCGGTTTGCGGTGTCAGTCGTCTAGGAGTATCGTAAGCCTCGAAGTGTGGGTTCGATTCCCGCTCCAGTCGGTGAAAACTTTTCGTCGAACGAAAAATTCATTACTTGGCCACTGGGCGTTATGTATGTTGTTCGTTGTTGAGTTGCGTATGCGTTGCGTTGCGTGGTAACGGTGTAATTCGTAGATTGCAAACTGAAAGTTGTCATGTTTGAACTTTAATACTTCTATTCTAATTGCTTATGGAATGCTATTTGGGAAAGAACAGCTATGTAATCAGAGGATGAAGCAAAAAAGACCTGAGAACTACCATTGCCAGCCACGTCTATCTTCTCCGTTACGAGGAAAGGAATGGATGTTGGTTGATGATTTGACACTTACTTTATGAAAGGCCAGCGACTCACCGGTGCCCCCATAAGTGTCAAGGAGTTGGATATTTGGAATGGGTTGATTGGGGATTCACTATAAACGAGTGATGCGACAAGATGCAGATTATGTAAGTGTATTTGGGTAGATCGTGTAGATCTGTTGGTGTGAGTGTCAGTGTTTTAGTATCTTTAAACACCAACGTTGGGAGTGACGTAGCTAAGAGATTTTGCCACTCCATGGGCCTCAGGGATGGGGTACAGGTTTTTGGACCATGTGTCCTGGCTAACAAGCCTAGATTTAAGCGCCATTACTCGCTCTCTGAAACGAGAAGAAACAAGTTATGCGGAGGGGATGGGAAAGTAGGGATGGGATGACATCTATTTATCGAGAGGTCAGCGACTCACCGACTCTTTCGTAAATAGCAAGTTGGGTTTTTGGTAAAGGAATGGTCTAGAATTTATTATACGTAAGCAATGCGATTGGAATGTTATTGTTGGAGTTTGAACTCTATGATCATGAATAGTAGACTAAATCAGAACGGAATCACCAAATTATTTAAATTTCCCTTGGCAGAAGAAGTGACCAAGAAGTCCGACACACTACGCTCGGCGTTATGTGTGTTGTCCGTTGTCTAGTGTAAGTAAATGTGTTCAGTCTGTGCAGCCTTTGGCTATAGATGGTGTGAATTGTCTTTAAAATGTATAGTATCTGGTTGAAATCAAGTTTTCGAAGTATTCGTGAAAAGTTTCCAATTATCAGAATACTTCATTTCATTCAGTGTAAACACTATGTGATTTATGGGACTCCTCTTAAAACAAATTGTGCCTTAAGGCCGGTGTAAGAAAACATCAATCTGTCTCACTTCCGTAGCTACGCTACTGCTAGAAATAGTGCTAATTGGCATATCTCTCGTTTACATTGGAAAAAGGATGATACCTTCAGTTTTCACTGGTTCAAATCACGCTGAAACGCCTATTAAAGTACCAAACTTAGATTGAACTGTCCGAATTAATAAGAGAAGTTCCTAGAACGAGGTTTTGGCAAAAAGTGTGTGAATTTCATAACTTCATAATTCACAACATAACTGGCTGGCTATTATGTTAGGCGCCGTTCATAAACCACGTAGACTTTTTGGGGGGAGGGGGGGGTCTGGCCAAAGTCAACGCTCCATACAAATTTTGAAATTTTTGTATGGACAAAAGTCTACGAGGGGGGAGGGGGGGGGGGGTCTGAGATGGCCAAATTTTGGTCTACGTGGTTTATGAACAGCCCCTTAGGAAATAATCAAAACTCCTGCAAGTCATTTTTTTCAACAAATGATTGCTTTAAAATCATCTGATGAAAATTGACTTTGTATGTAGAAATTTTGTTAGACAAAACAAAGAAATAATGTTTGTTGGACATCAAAATTATCGTAAAACAATGAACAATACTTTGCACGTATCATAATAGAAGAATGTAAAATAGGCGTGTGCCATCCATCAATTGTGTTCGACCCTTTCATATTGTGCCAACAACTAATTTATCAAATTTTACATTCACAAAATTAATTATGTGATACGTGACATTCCACCAAACATTGCCCTTCTTGACTGCTGTGGTTCGAGAAACAATGAATTTGTTCAAACCCTTCTACTCGGAGATATCACGAATGGATTTCTAGTCAATTGTTTCTCAACCACATATCAATTGCGCACCCTCTAACAGCATTTCAAACAGCCGATTTCCAAACGTTCTTCAATCATTAAGGTGGCATCCAACGGCGCCTGATTTCCATTCAACCCCGTACAGAAATGACCTACCCCTCTTTTCAAACCCCTCATGTGTGTCGAACAGGAAAAAATCTCACATTTCCCCTGTTTTCTCGTTATTTTTTCTTCCGACAGAGTCCACGTGGTATACAACCGCCGTGTAGCCCACCAGGATTGCCGATCACATCCAAAAGCCCAACGATGGAGTCAGCGAACAGCAGTAGTACCGAGGTCGAACCGGTCGACCAGAAACCAATCAAGATCCAGCGGACCAGCGGAGGAGCGCTGAAGTTTTCCATAGCGAACATTATGGGACGGGACGATGGCGACCGGGAGGAAGAAGAGGAATGTAGGCGGAAGGAAAGACCAGCGCCACCGGAAAGTCCTCCGTCGGCCGGATCCAGTCCGAGCTATGAACAGATGAGCGTGAATGAGTCGGCGTTCAAAAAATACGTACCTAGTTCCATGCATCAATTCGTGGTCAATCGCCACCAGGATTTACTGAGTCAATATCCTTTGCTTTACTATCCGGGTCAATTAATGTGTGCCGCCGCCGCTGCGCAGTACGCAGCACTAACTCAGCATCCGGTATCGCTGTTGAACGGATCTTCGTTAGCTACGGCTGGGGGTTCGAGTGCGGCGAATGGTTCGTCGGCGTTGCATTCGTATGCTCCGACGGCGAATGCTCTGAGAAGTCTAGAAGCTACAGCAATGTCTCCACCTCATCATTCTCTGACCCACCACAAAAAAGTGAATCTAAATTCATCGACGTCTTCGTCGGCGTCATCCAGTGATTTGAATAGTTCAACCAATTCTACGAATTCGACCAACGCTGTTTCGGTAGCAGCCCTAGCAAAGCAGAAGACGTTTGCTTGTCCGGAGTGTGGTAAAGTGTTCAATGCCCATTACAATCTCACCCGCCATATGCCAGTCCACACCGGTGCACGTCCTTTCATCTGCAAAATCTGTGGCAAAGGATTCCGTCAGGCGTCCACTCTGTGTCGACACAAGATCATCCACACGGCGGAGAAACCACATAAATGTCAAACGTGTGGAAAAGCATTCAACCGCTCTTCGACACTGAACACCCATACCCGTATCCACGCCGGCTACAAACCTTACGTTTGCGAATACTGTGGAAAGGGCTTTCATCAGAAGGGAAACTACAAAAACCACAAGCTGACGCACAGCGGAGATAAGGCCTACAAGTGTACCATCTGCAACAAGGCGTTTCATCAGATCTACAATCTCACCTTTCACATGCACACACACAACGATAAGAAACCCTTCACGTGCAAAATCTGCGCAAAAGGATTCTGCCGAAACTTCGACCTTAAGAAGCACATGCGAAAGTTGCACGACGTCAGCGTCAGCTCGAGCCTCAAACGGCAACATCACCATCACCTCAATCATCACCACCATCACCAACAGCAGCAGCAGCAATCTTCACAGCAGTCATCTGACCACTCCCCGCACAGCTCGGCAGCCTGGCCCGGAGGACCCTCGGCTGCAGCGACCGCCTCTTCTCTGGCAGCCCTATCCAGTTCACCCCTCTCCACTCTGTCGAACCTGCATCACTCGGCCGTAGCGGCGGCAGCGCTTCGCTCCGGTGACTACAGCAGCCCATTCCTGATGCCAACGGCACGCGGAACGCGGCTGGATGCGCCCTTCATCGGGAAGGTTTTCTGACAAAAGTACTACCAGCATAACTTCGGCGGAGGCAGCCATCTTCACCAGCCGCCGGGTCAACCTCCGACGGCCGGGATGATCCCGCAACCTTTGCCGCCGCAGTCGCAACAACCAACGCACCAGTTGACCGCCAGCTTGACCAAGAGCATTCTGATCAACTAGGTATCCGGGGACCATCATCGTTCGTTGTGCTCTCTTGCAGTTTTCCTTCACCGGAAAATGCGTTCAGTGAGACGAGATCCACAATTAGGGAAAGAAAACAGTGCAATATGTGTGTAGTTTTGGGAGAATATTAGAGGCTAAACGTGAGGCTAAGAACATTAGTTAGATTGATAAAGTGCGCAGAGAAGGAAAAAATCCCATTTTTTTAAAGCTGAGCCAGTGATTTGAGTGAGTGATCAACGTTAATCTAAGAAATAGCAACAACTAAGAATGTAAATAAATTCGGCAAACATGCGGACAGTGATCGTTTTAAAAGCTAATTCCATCTTCTAGATGTGTATTTTAACTAGGGTAATGGAACAAGAAGTGAGTAAAGGTGAAACCAAGTGCGAGCACACCTCTTTTACACACTCATGCAGCAAACAAATCAATTGTATCACAGATATAGGAAGCTAACATTGTTAGACGTGTAAGAGTAGAGCAAAATCGGTGAAGAACGAATTTATTTGTAAAATATAGAACGGAATCTAGAGCTATGTGTAATAGAATGTTTCCATCCTTCTAAGAAATACATTAAAATCGAAATTAAAAGCGCCTTTTGAGATTTTCATTTTGATGACATTACGACCCTGCCGTGTGCAGAATAGTTGTCCCATGTTCTATGGGAATCCCTATAAACATGGGACAACTATGCTGCACAAGGCAGGACCTGTCTTGAAAATGTTGCTTCTATTGGAACATGTTTTTCATGTTATTCGTTTTGCAATATACTTAACAAAACTTTTGGAAAGGGCGTATGAAAAAACCTTAAAAAAAATATAACTTTTGTTGGTTTTAAATTATGTCTTCGAAGAAGTTTGAGGGTATTTGAATTTAAATTAAAATAGGGGTAGGCGGGGCATAATGAGCAGCTATGGCATTGTGTCACCAAATGCAGTAAACTAGGCGCAATCAAACGCAATTTTAACGTATAATCCTCATTTGAACCTTAACTGACAAAAAATAATCGTTGAAACTCCGAAGAAAGTTAAAAAAGTTGCAATATTTATTGATTTAAAAAATGTATATAATCGTGAATTGTGTGTTGGGAGTGGGACATAATTAGCATCCTAGGGGTAGCAGAATGATCAATCCCTATTTTATACATAATTAAATGCTAATTGACTATTCTTGTCAATGATGAAGCATACCTGCAACAACCAATGAGAATTTGAGGGGATTACGGGGCTTAATTTGTAGGGAACTGTGGAGTCTGCTGTTTTGGAATTTTTAAACGGTGATAATATACAGATACTGAATTTTTCAAGCTAATAAATTGTAAATGATGACAAAACATTACTATGTGCATTAAAACCAAAAAAAAAAAACAATTAAAATTCGTTTGTTTGAGATGTTTATCATTTTCATTATTTTTTCATCAGTTGCTCAATTTGCCCAACTCTTTTGCCTAACTCGACTTTTTGAAGTATTTTTTTTTCAACAAAACAATCATACAAATATTTGAAAACTGAAACAAATACTTTTCATTGGCCCAGGAAATATCAAGAAAAATTATAAATACCCACTACGTTGTTATTTCGATTCCCAAAACCTTATTTTAAGACAGCTGATTCTTATAATATTTGCCCAGTGCATGACCACTTCACGAAATTTGATTTTTAAGGCAAACGTTTTTTTTTAGGACTAATGTTTAGTCATCATTTCATTGGATTTGAGATAATTAAGCTACAGGGGATAGACAAAATGATCGGGACAGGCAAAATTCTCACTTTTCAAAATCGGGCTATTTTGCAGGCAGTTATGAGCAATTTAGAAAAAGGTAGAATTATCCGATAGCCAACTTTGAGCTGTTATATCTCCGGAATCAATGACCTGAATGCAATGAAATTTTCACCATTTATGACTTATATAATGAGCTCTGAAAAACGTCTGACTTAACTTGAAATTATTAACAAGAGGAAAAGTTAAAGCAATTTCATTTATTTTATGATTTTTTAGTAATTTGGTCTGTTTTTAATATGCATCCCATTATTTTATGAAAGAATTTCCGGTTATGTTGTTATTTTCTTTCAAAACACATTTATATTTAAGACAATTGGAGGAACTTCAAATGAACTATAATAAGCATCTTCAATTTTAAAACGATGTTGAAATTTAAGAAAATTTGGTATTTTATTAGAAAAATTATCTAATCGTTATAATTGTCTTCCGTGTTAAGAATTTTAAGTCAAGTCAAAAGTTTTTCAAAGCTCATTATAAAAGTCATAAATGGTCAAAATTTGATTGTATTCGGTTTATTGAATCCGGAGATATAACAGCTCAAAATTGGCTATCGGATAATTATACCTTTATCTGGAATCTTTATAACTTTGTGCATAATAGCCAGATCATTTCCAAATGTTGTCCACTGATACACAACTAGTTGATCAACTTACAGTGAAAATTTGAGAATATTTGATGCACTTTTCGAAAAGTTACAGCTATTTGAATTTTTTTTGAGAAGGGAAAAACTTGCCTATCCCGAACATTTTGTCTATCCCCTGCACAATCAAACAATTTGTTTTGAAAATTTAGAAATTTACAGTAAAAATACAAGGTGCTCATTATGCCCCATCTAGTCATGATGCTCCGCCTAACCCTGTTTAATTTTTCATCAATTTTTTAAACACGGAGATGAACCAACCTGGGGCTGAAAATCTCCTTAACCCACCAGTGATCGCGCTGTTGTATTTTGTACAACACGTTGAAAAAACCTCGCTTCTTGTACTCAGCATTAGCGTGGTGCTGACGCAGGTAGTCAACCGCGCGAGTTACGGAAGGTTAATAAAGAGAAAAAAAAAAAATTTTTTTTTAAACAAAGTAAAAACTGATTATTTTTTGTCTCACGTTCAACCATGCTTAAAGTTTCGGAAATTCGGAAAATTAAAAAAAAAGTTTTTTTGTTAAATGTTTTTTCCCGATGTGCGATGAAAATTACTCTCAGTGTATTTTAAAAATCCATCAAATACTCTCAAACATCTTTGAAGACATAATTTTAATCCAACAAATCTGTTTCGAGTTATAGTATTTTAAAGAAGAAAATTCAATTTTTTTTTCAAACGACCTTTTCAAAAGGGCGATTAGTGAGGGAAAATAGTTATGTGTTGATGCAAAAGTAAATGATTAACTAAGTTCAGTGCATGATCATAATCTTATTCAAATTGAAAAATATTGAGTCAAAAATGGCATTTTTTTTCGTGTGAGGGCTGGAAATGCTCTATACCACATATGAAAAGTTATTTTATACAAGTTTTAAATTTTCAGCTATCGAAAAATTCAACTGGCCGATTATCTATAAAGTGAAACTATTTTTATTCAATTTAATTATGATAAATATAATAAACGATGACGTACTGAACAACAAAGCAAGTGTGGTTCAATTTGAGCTTCTTTTTATAGTCTTGTAGTTTTGTTTTTTTTTTAAATAAATTGGACAGTCCTTATAAATTCTCATACAAATTTCAAACGAGTTTACTCAAATGTGGACAGGTTTAGCCTAGGGTTTAGCTGAAAACTTGACCAGAACATCATTTCGTCATATAGAATGAAATAGGTCCCCTCATCAAACTTTTTGACATGTGGTATTGATCCACGCGATAATGCGAATTTTCAGGTAAGAGTGATGGGGGTGCGAGTGAAAAATCCGGGTTCAGAATCGCGCTACAATATTCGTTGGTCAGTCGGTTTTCACGGTAGAGCCATGCAAGCGCGAGTGTGGAATGCGGAATCAGATTAGCTTGAGAATTTTAGAATGGCAGACAATTTTCAGGTAAGAGTGATGGGGGTGCGAGTGAAAAATCCGGGATCAGAACCGCGCTACAATATTCGTTGGTCAGTCGGTTTTCTCGGTAGGGCGATGGAAGTGCGAGTGAAAAATCCGGGTTCAGAATCGCGCTACAATAATCGTAGATCAGTCGGTTTCCACGGTAGGGCGATGGAAACGCGAGCACGAAATCCGGGATCAGTGGTCATCGTGATCAAATAAATCATAATCGTGATGAAGACCGCGACGTGTATTTCCATATAACTAGTGGATCATATCACCTAACAGAGGTGGCTCCTAGATCCACACCTTACCCTACCCTACTAACCACCATTCCTTCCCGTGACAACTGTGGGGATGCTGTGGATTCCACGGTTTCTAGTAGCAACGGTTGTCGAACTAACATTCCTTCCCTTTCCTGATGACCGTAAGGACGTGGCCAGCGCCGTTATTGACTTTAAATAGCTGAACTCTCGAATTGTGCACATTGAGAATGGTTAGCTAGTCCCAAGCTTTCACATTCATTGGCTCTCTGTGCAACTTCGATTGTTCTGGTCAATCACGGAGTAGCAACTACGATGTGTACGGTTATCTTTGCTTTGCTTTGCTTTGCTTGTGGTATTGATCCACGCGATAATGGGTCCGTATTCCCGAGCAAGGGCGAATAACAAAATGAAAACATGTTATGTTACCTGTTTATCATTCATTTGATAATTGAGTTTGTTATCATTAAGGTTCAATTAAGAGCCAACATAACAAAAAATATTACTCAAATTTACTCCTAGAATTCCAAAACGATAAAAAGTTATGATATCATTGAGGTTAAGTTGATAACTAATTGTGTTTTATCTAGTGATAAACCCTCCTACGAAGGAAAATCACTTTAGTAAAGAATAAAAAAAAATATGTTATACAATATTTTGTATCATATGCTGATTTATCGACCGTATTCTATTAATAACTTGATGATTTTGTGGCTATATCGGTCTCTTTCTACTCATAAGTATAAGGGAGTAGAGATCAAAGTGGATAATGAAATGATAGATATGATAGAATTCGCTAGGTAGCGAACAAGTGTGAAAATTTTATAGAAGGTGAAATTAGGCAAGTAGGCCATGTATTGAACGAATACATCGAATGCGTGAAACTTCTGCCGTGCGACCTGTGCTTTTAAACAGATCGGCTTGGTTGGTAGTTCATACCACCTTACCACTTTGATCTCTACTCCCTTATACTTATGAGTAGAAAGAGACCGATATAGCCACAAAATCATCAAGTTATTAATAGAATACGGTCGATAAATCAGCATATGATATGAAAAGTTTGGCTCAAAAAGAAAAAGTGTTCTATCCTATAAGATCGAAAAAGCTAATAGGAAGAACACGCCGCGATATAGACATACCTCTATGAACGGAGTGCGAATTCCGAAAAAGCTACCGATCGATAGAATTTGTGATGAAAACAGAACAATACATTAGGCAGTCGGGTGCCTGAAACTTTTGCCAGTCTTGGTAAGGTGGTATGAACTACCAACCAAGCCGATCTGTTTAAAAGCACAGGTCGCACGGCAGAAGTTTCACGCATTCGATGTATTCGTTCAATACATGGCCTACTTGCCTAATTTCACCTTCTATAAAATTTTCACACTTGTTCGCTACCTAGCGAATTCTATCATATCTATCATTTCATTATCCACTTTGATCTCTACTCCCTTATACTTATGAGTAGAAAGAGACCGATATAGCCACAAAATCATCAAGTTACAATATTTTGTTCAACATTACATTTAGTTGTCAACATGAAAAGAGACAAGTGATAGATAACAGGGTTTGTTATCAACTTGTTATCATTCAGAGCTATTTGATCGACCAAAATAGTAAAATCTACTTTACCAACATCGTCAGCTATTGTAATAAGTTTCTTATAATTACAACCTATGGGGGCTGTCCATGAACCTCGTGGTCATTTTTTGCAGAACTTCAGACCCCCCCCCCCCCCTCTCAGCCACCGTGGTCTTGCGAGGTTTCAGGCTGGAACCGCCCCCCCCCCCAAAGAAAACGTGTTTTTTTAATTGTGAATTTTTCTTCAAACCACATAAAAATAACCACAATAGCAACATAGTGTATCATTGTGCTGCTACACAATGTACGCACTCATGCAGGGCAAGCAAAAAATTCACAGTTTTAAATCTGTGGAAATGTTCAAAATACACTAGTTTGAAGAGAAGAGACGAACCAGCCAAGGGCTGAAAGTCTCTCTAATAAAGACAAATCAACCAATAGTTTGAAGAGAGACAAGGCAAATTACTGCGGGAACATAGACCGAAGAAGGAAAGACGCAAGAACGTAGCTAGAATTTTTACTAAGATGACAGCTTCAGAAAAAGAAGGCAGCTTTTCAGAAATGTAAGCAGGGAATCTGTAAAGGGAACGATATTCACAAGTGCATGTCAATTTGTTCTATCGTTAGCAGAATATGTAAAAATAAATTATCTGTAAAGGCTTAGTCGGATTCAGTGATCAGCCACGTTAGCTGGAGATGTTCAATGGTATCTTAATAGTTGTGTAAATCATCAACAAAACCACCCGAGTTATATCTTTCCTGAATTCATTTATATTATGTTATTTCTGCTAGAAGAGAAATTATGACGTGGAATCCTAGGCAAACTGGACTATTCGGACGAAAGGCAGAAAAACTCGATTTTTGTAGCAGCTCGGCGTATGAAAACAGCTCAAACTAAAAAAGATTTATTATTTTAGAATATTAGTGAATAGAAATAAAGTTGAACGCTTACAGATTTAGTTTTTGCTTCTTCCAAAAATATGCATCCGCGGCAGCAACGTGCGATACTAATCGTCGACCTATCAACCTGAATAATCCAACAGTATTCTATTTCATTTCATTAGTTTTTATCCAAATTTATCGCTTTTTGCTTACCGTTTACTATAATTTCAATTAGGTATTAGAAATTTTATAGGAAATTAGATAATTCACATTTTTTTATGAGAAAATATAGAAATTCACTTTATCTTCAATGGCTTTCTGTTTTGGTTACTTATACTAGTCATTTCTTCGTCTGTCAGTTGTCACATTTTTGAGGAGGGTTGCCAATCTCGACTGCGGTGGAATCTTGCTGCATGCCCTGTGGTTTCAACAATTCCCCGACCCGTAAACCTTGACCGGGAACTACTTCCCAACAAGATTTACTAGAAGCTTTTACCTCAATCGGTGCCAATTTGCACGCCGGTCGTAGAAACACTCCATTCGATGTACGCACCTTTGCTCGCCTTATTCGACCATCCCTGCCTTCGATTACTTGTTCAACTTTTCCTCGAACCCAGCTGTTGCGTCCATGATCATCCACGATGAAAACTAGATCACCAGGGGCTAACGGTTTGGACTCCTCTAACCATTTTGACCTACTATTGACTGATGGCAAATATTCAGTTAGCCAACGTTTCCATAATTCATCACTGACTATCTGTGATCGATGATATGTATTGCGGAGTGCCTCTGCTTCGTGGGTAGGTGCGATGCCAGGATCCTTTAAACCAGATGAAGATCCTCGAATGAAATGATTCGGTGTAATAGCCTCGCGTGCTTCTTCATCTTGAGACATGTAAACTAACGGCCTTGAATTTACAATCTCCTCTGACTCAGCTATGACTGTAAGAAGAATCTCATCGGTTAATCTTCGTCCTTCACGTAGGGTTGCCATCATAGCCTTCACAGAGCGCACCATACGCTCCCATATACCCCCCATATGGGGGGCAGATGGTGGGTTGAAACTCCAACGGGTTCGTGCGCTGGTGAAAACGTTCGCACAAGATGAGTCAATCCGTTGAATTTGTTCTTGTAACTCCTTGTTTGCCGCTTTAAGATTAGTGCCGTTATCAGAGAATATGACTATCGGTGGCCCCCGTCGAACTACGAACCGACGGATAGCCATAACACAAGATTCGGTGTTCAACCGATGAGCAACCTCAAGGTGTACCGCTCGAACATTCAGACATGTAAATAACACGATCCACCTTTTTTCGGTTCGACGTCCTATGCATACTTCAACTGGACCAAAATAATCTATTCCCACATAACTGAAAGGCTTAACGAATGGAGTAAGACGTTCGGTTGGAAGCGGTGCCATTCGAGGAAATTCAGGCAGAGTTTTATGCACTTTGCACCATTGGCAGTTCTTCATTACAGATGCTATACCTGCTCTCAGTTTAGAAATCAGAAAACGTTGTCGAAGTTCGTTGCATACCGTTTCCTTGTTGGCATGCCCATAGCGCTGGTGATAAAAATCGATGACCCGGTAGGTAATGATATGCTCGCTCGGTAATATGATGGGGAACTTGGTGTCGAATGGAACGCATTCAGCCATACTGATTCGACCTTCCATGCGGAGCACACCATACTCATCCAAAAACGGGCTCTTCTTGTACAGCTTGCTCGATTTCGGGATCCGAAGCCAGTTTTCCCGTGTCCGCTTTTGATTCATCAGCAACGTAGTCATCTCATCCTGGTAGCAGTTCCATTGGGCCTGCTTCCAAAGCATTTGTTCTGCTGCTTCGTACTCCTCTTGTTTTAGCGGCGTGTCGATAGAGCACATTGTTCGTCGTACAAATGTCGATAATTGCGGGATTAACAGCGTTTCTATCGGCATTCGTGGCATCCTTTTTCGGCAATTAGAAATAAATCGAATTACGCAACACATTGTACGTACCAGGATATTCCATTTGGACACCCTGGACGCATCGATCAATGAAAAGACTTCCGTTGCAGTGTGGAACAGGTGACAAGCCCGTAGTTCCAGATTTCGATTTACTTGCGTCCGATTGTGTTTGGGCCAATCTTCCTCCGGTAGTTGAAGAAATTCCGGACCACAGAACCATGGGCCGTCCAACGACAGGAAAGCCTCGTTATTCCATTTAGTGAGGATGTCGGCGATATTTAGCTTGCTGCGTACATAGTGCCACTCATCTAGTCTGGAACCCTGCAGTATTTCTGTTACGCGATAGGCTACAAACGGTTTGTACTTACGAGGATCCGCTGCTATCCAATGTAGCACCGTAGACGAGTCTGTCCATAGAAAGCGTCTTGATACCTTCACGTCGTGATTGGCCAATACTGTGTCGAGTAGCCGAACACCAAGCGTTGCAGCTAACAGCTCCATGCGCGGGATTGAAAGCGGTCTCAAAGGGCCTACTTTTGTTTTTGCCGCAACCAATGTGCTTCGGGAAATTCCTTCGTGAGTGATACGGAAATATACCACACAGCTGTAGTAATCCTGGCTTGCGTCCATGAACACATGAGCTTCTAACGTTTCGTATTTAAGCAGACGGTGGAGCTCCGCGAAGGTAACACCTGGGAATTTCGACCTTGTTGATGAGTGGAAATACAGCTTTCAATCGGTTCCACTTTGCGTTGCAATCCTCGTTCACTGGTTCGTCCCATTCGCACCCAGAGCGCCATGTGTCTTGAACTAAGCCTTTTCCATGCACGGTGAAAGGTGCTAACAGTCCAAGGGGGTCAAATAGACTCATTATGCAACTTAGAATGATTCGCTTGGTAGGCCGAATGTCAGAGGTCAGGTATGCCATCAAATCATCGCGTAATTGGGTCGAGAACGTGAACACGTCATCGCAAGGCTGCCAAATGATTCCTAACACTCGTTCCTGAGCCCCTTCTCTGACGCTGGTCAATGGTATGTCGTTAATTTTAGCTGATTCACCCATTGCTTCTAGGAATGTTGATGAGTTTGAAACCCAGTTACGGATTTCTAAACCAGCCTGACTGTGAATATACCGAACCTGTTGCGCACGTTCAATCGCTTCATCTGTAGTATCTGCGCAATCCAGATAGTCGTCTACATAATGTTTACGAACAATAGCGGTTGCAGCCTCTGGAAAATTTTCGGAGTATTTGGAAGCATTGAGGTTTTTAATATATTGTGCTGATGCTGGGGAGCATGCCGAACCAAAAATGGCCACATCCATCATGTATATCTCCGGATCCTGCGATGGATTAGTGCGGAAGAGAAATCGCAGCACATGTTTGTCTTCCGGTTTCATCATAAACTGATGATACATTTCTCTTATATCAGCCACGAAAGCTATTGGTCGTTCGCGAAATTTCTGCACCACCGCATCGAGGGGCGTGAGTAGATCAGGACCGGCAAGCAGCAAAGAATTCAACGAAACGCCGTTAACCTGAGCCGCCGCATCGAACACAAGCCGTATTTTTCCTGGTTTTTTGGGGTTACTCACAACGTTCAAGGGTAGATACCATACTTTACCAGGTGAAGCCGATGCCAGCTCTTCAGGAGTCGTTTTGTGTGCGTAGTGCTTCGATTGATATTCGTCGATCTTCTGCTTCACTTTTTCGTAAAGATCCGGTTGCTTCAGAAAACGTCGCTCTAACCCTTGGAGCCGCCGATAGGCCATTTGATAACTATCCGGCAAGTTCACTTCATCTTCCTTCCATAAGAGGCCGGTTTCATACCTAGTTTCGGCCACTTTAGATGTTGTTGACTCTAGCAAATAACGTGCCCTTTGATCTGCTACCGACTCTGGAACTGAAGTTACTGTTGGCCTTGGTTCTTCACTCAAAAAGAATTCCCGCATCATCTCATGTAATTTTTGATTAGTGAGTCCCTTGTGAAGACCGAGAAAACCAGTTGCCACCGCTGTGTCTCTTGGTCCGTATATCGTCCAACCCAAGTGAGAACGAACTGCAATTGGTTGATTGGGATTGCCAACTCTGGATTCCAATGGAGCTAGCAAAAACGCATTGTTCAGACCAATCAAGATTTTAGGTTCTTCTCCAAAGTGATTCGCGACGTTCAATCCTCGAAGATGTGGATATTGGTTGGAGATTTCCCGAAAATCCACGCTCTGCCTGGGTAGGTATAGCTTCTTCACTGTATGGGCATCCTTCAGATCGTGATGAATTCCGTCTTCTGACTCCACCTCGAGAGACAAGCGTTCCGAAGCTGACTCACGGCGCTTAATATTCCCTGTCCATTGTAGCGTCAAAGGTTGGGCAACTCCGCGAACTCCAAGATTTCGTACTATACTTTCTTCCACAAGTGTCATCTCGGAGCCTTCGTCGAGATATGCGAAAGTAGAAACTGATTTCTGTCCGTGGAATAATGTGATTGGTACGATTCGGAATATCACCGGCAGCTTCCCATCTAAATGCAAATGTAGTTGACCCTGCGTGACAGGAATCTCACGGTGTACCAGCGGATGATGAGGCTGCCGACAACCTCCAACGTTGCACGTAATTTTGAAACGACACCATCCTGTGTGCTCGTTTAGACATCGCTCGCAAAGTTTCCAGCGTTCCATTTGTTTCAATCGTTCACTGATATTCAGACGTCGAAATTCTTCGCAGTTCCGTATGCGATGACCAGTAATTTTGCATATTCGGCAAGGATTCACTGGCGGAGCGGCAGCGGCTGAACCACCACTATGTGTATGGATGAAGCCTTTATCCTTTGTCCTCAACTTGTCCGTCCTGGTTGATGGTCGTAGATCTACAGCTAATGTCACCTCGCTCGCTTCTGACACAATGGAAGACGCAAAATCAGCGAATGTGCGCAAGGTGACGTTGAAAGCATTTCTTTTGTAATGCACCCATTCTCGTTTCGTCGCAGCCGGCAATTTGTCGACCAGTTCTTGAATCAAAACCGGGTTGACCAAGTGATCATGAAGTTCTGCTGCGTCAAGATGATCGCAGAGCTCCTGTACCGCCATCCCAAATGGAATAAAAGTCTCGAGGCGATCAATCTTTGGTGGATCCGTCTTCCTCACCTTGTTCAACAGTGTATGGATCAATTGTTCCGGGCGTCCATAGAGCATACGCAACGTCGCAATCACTTGGGGGACGGCTTTCGGCAACAGCAATCGGCTTCGTACCGACTCCAAAGCGGGTCCTTTGAGGCATTCTTGAAGACGAACTAAATTCTCCACCTCGGTGAAGCCGCATGCCTCCGTTGAATTGACAAAACTACTATAGAACAGGGGCCACTCTTCAACTTTTCCGCTGAAGATAGGCAGCTTCTTGCTCAGTACCTGCCTTGCAGCTAATTGGGATCTTGATGGCCCCGGTTTGAGCCCCGATCCGTGGGATAAAACACTACAATCATCACCGCTGTCATCCTCGTCCTCAAATTCGTGCTGTTCAGCTGCTTCCATCGGCACGGTATGGTGCTCCACGTTTGCGTTACGGTGTTTGACGATAGGAATCATCGATTTGGGATTACGTTTTGGTGTATCTGGTAGCTCGGGTGCGGGGTAGTGAACGGATCTGTTGGCTGCCTGATCTACGTCATCATCAGCCTTATCAGCTACCTTCGTTCGGTTACCGGACTGAGCCTTTTGCGCTTGGAAATCCTCTAGCAATTGTTCCTGCTGTCGATGGAAATGTGCATCCTCTTGTAACTGCATTCGATACATTTCTCGCTGCTGATTCAACGTTTTCTGCCGCAATGCACGTTCTTGCTCCATCCTCTTTCGGTGCAGTTTCGCTTCCCATTCTAGCTGCTTCTCCTTAATTATCCTTTCTTCTTCCAGCATCCTTTCTTTCTCCAACATTTCTTCCTCTAGTCGACGCAGCACTTCCTGCATGCGTATTCCTGACGACGCTTCGCTCTCGGATTTACCAGGATCCACCGACCCACCTGCACCGGTAGTTGATGTCTTCTCCTGATTACTTGATTGAATCTCGGTTGTATACGGTATCTGGGTTCCCGCAACGTTCGAATCTGGCATTACCTGGTTTGTATTATCATCGGGCTCGGTTGACGTAGGACGTTTCAGTGGTTGGGATTTTTCGGGTTGCTTGGGCGCGTTGGCATCTGCCTTCCCCTTTTTGCCCTTTTTCTCCTTTCTACTGTTGCACTTGGGGCAAATGAATTGTCTGTTCGCCACTCCCGGTGATTCATTTACGCATTCCAGGTGGTACCATACTTCGCATGTATCGCAGGCCACCATGTCTTCGGTATCGGGACCGTTGCACTTGCCGCAGGAGCTATTCATCTCAAAAGTGAGGTTATAAATCTTTTGAGAAATTATTCGGACGAAAGGCAGAAAAACTCGATTTTTGTAGCAGCTCGGCGTATGAAAACAGCTCAAACTAAAAAAGATTTATTATTTAAGAATATTAGTGAATAGAAATAAAGTTGAACGCTTACAGATTTAGTTTTTGCTTCTTCCAAAAATATGCATCCGCGGCAGCAACGTGCGATACTAATCGTCGACCTATCAACCTGAATAATCCAACAGTATTCTATTTCATTTCATTAGTTTTTATCCAATTTTATCGCTTTTTGCTTACCGTTTACTATAATTTCAATTAGGTATTAGAAATTTTAAAGGAAATTAGATAATTCACATTTTTTTATGAGAAAATATAGAAATTCACTTTATCTTCAATGGCTTTCTGTTTTGGTTACTTATACTAGTCATTTCTTCGTCTGTCAGTTGTCACATTTTTGAGGAGGGTTGCCAATCTCGACTGCGGTGGAATCTTGCTGCATGCCCTGTGGTTTCAACATGGACCTTTCAAAACACTGCACAAATGGTCAGATTGTAGAATGAACATGTACTCAAATTAGCTGGGAAAAAGCAACTTTCAAGCAAGGATGGGAACACTCACTTGAAAAGAGTTACACTCACTAGCAGTTTTCTCAGCTCAGAAGCGTGCAATTAAAAAAACGATGTATAGACGACTTTTGCCTTGTGGTTTTGTCTGAAAGTTTGCCGAAAAAAGTACAGGTCGCACACGCATATGAAACCGTTAGACACTGTGATTCCTGGATAGGCCGGTTCCTCTGCTGATATTGGCCGTGCATTAGTGTTCAGGGGTCCGAACCGTTCTGGGCCGACAGACAGTAGGTCCACATACGATTACAGACCACTCGGTGAATAACTCAGGAAGGAAGATGCTCGGGAGGTTCGTGGTTCCAGCAGAATCAAAAATAGGGCTTCCGTCGCCAACGACCCAGGTATGCACGGTTCACACCAGACCTAGCGCCGCATCGGATTATCACTCACGGACAATTCGGGTTACAGTTTCAATTTCCAGCAAAATTCTTCTCGGCATATATTCTGCCTCAAAGCGGTGCGAACGTGGTTTTAGTCTTTGTGGTTAAACCACGACTTTCCCCGACTGTTAGTCGATAGCTCTCACCCCTTGTCACTCATTCAATCCTTCTCGCCACTCTTAATTTTTAATTTCCGGCAGTAAAGCAGACGACTTTACGCGGGAGTTTACCATCCACTCACCTGTTATTGCGTTTGCATAAATTGTACCTGCCAGTCGCACACGCAATTGAAAAGAACAGTTGGTAAGCAAACTTAACAATCACTCTCCTTACTGTCTCACATCGATCATTAGAATAACTAGCCACAGAAGTCCAATGTCGCGACTGTTCGTGTGACTAACATCTAGTTTGCCACGCCCTTACAGCGTCAGTACTAGAAGTGTCAAATTTTGTTTGTCAAAACAAATAATGCTCTTCAAGCTGGACACTTAAAAACAATCAATTATCACAATAAAAGTTATTAATTTAATTAAATAGGAAAAGTGACTACAGCGCCATTGGAGTTCTAGTGTATTTCTATTTATCGATCATCCAAATGAAATCGTATTAGGATGTTACCGTTAGGTAACATAAATACAGATGTAACACTTTCAACACCTTTCGATTGAAACCATAGTCACGTAATCTTATTTTAGTTTGGCCAACTAAGAACTAGGTGACGTTAGTGTGTAAACGTCAAACTCGAACAAAACCGATGCGAGCGCTTCAAAGCACCAATACTATATTATATGATGGATATGAGTTTGAGATTCTAAAAATTATCATGTGAAAAGTGTGATGTTTGATCGAACCTTAAAATAGCATTTTAAAAAGGCCTTCACACGTCAACAAAAATATCAATATCTAGTGCTTAGAAGCGAGTAAATGTGGTTTTAAGTTTTTCACTAATTTTTCATATCATACAAAATGTATAGAGTTTGAAATAAGACCATATTTTCACCGATTTATTGCAATTTTTCTAAACATTGTAAAAATAATCTTCAAAAAGTTCCTATAAGCTTGAAATCTGTTGTATTTTTTTTATATGCTCAGCTCAATATCGATAAAATGGTGACTTACACACCTTTGCATCAGGGCCCCTCAATTATTCACTAGTAATTGTAACTTTATTAACGGTAGCCTGCTAGTTTACGTTGTTTATCAGGTCAAACAGCGTAAACTAGCAGGTTATCGTTAATAAACATACAATTACTAGTGAATAATTGAGGGGCCCTGATGCAAAGGAGTGTAAGTCATCATTTTATCGATATTCAGCTGAGCATATCAAAAAATTCTTCAGATTTCAAGCTTTTAGGAACTTTTTGAAGATTATTTTTATGATGTTTAGAAAAATAGTTATGGTCAACATCGACATAGGCGGCTGGCATATTGTAGCAAGGTTAAGTCAATTAATTGTTATATTGTTATTCATATTCTGGTAAAAAATCAGATTTTCCTTGTGTTCTAAACTTGATTTCTAGTTTATGCTTGCGGTGTGATAATACAGCTGGGAACCTTAACCTAATTTTGACTTTTCTATAAAAAAGGAAAATAAATATAAATAAAAAAACTCTAAATTGTTAACCCGGGAACGGTCGCGTCATGTACTGAGTACACGCACCATGAGAAAAATTCACGCATGTGGTACACAGCGTGAGCGCGGCGTCGCTGCAGGTAGTCAAAGACGCGACTGCTCGTGGGTTAAGATTAAGTACTACGAAACTACGAAAGCTATTTGAAACCTGTAATAAAAGTAATTTAATGTAAACAGTTCAAATTTTCCAAAATAACTTATGTTAACCCAGAAGCGGTCGCGTCGTGTGCTACACGCACCATGAAAAATGCATGCTTGTGGTGCAGAGCGTGAGCGCGGCGTCGCTGCAGGTTTTTTTTTAAATCTGTATTAACGAGATTTTTAGCCCTTGGCTAGTTCATCTCGGGACCCACGCTTTACTTCCCTTCCGAAGGATGAACTCACATTTTGCGAGTTTGTCGGGAGTGGGATTCGATCTCAGGCAGTCGGCGTGATAGTCACGTGCTTCAACCATCATACCAGATCCGCTCCACATCGTCGCTGCAGGTTGTCAAAGACGCGACTGCTCGAGGGTTAAAAAATACGTACTGGTGGGTCGTCGAATTCTATATTAATGCAAGCAGAAAAAGTATGAGAACCCCTACAAAAATGATTGTTTTTAAGTGCCCACTGTTGTTCTAGTCTTCTAGGTCCGCTACTAACGCTTTAACGCTACTGACGCATGACAAACTAGATGTTAGTCACACGAACATTCAGTATTTAAAAAGTCTGAGAGAAATATTGAAGGAGAGAGCTTTATTTTTTCAATTTTTGACTAGCTTTTGATCACTACGTAGCGACTTGCAACATTGTAAGTAAATATGAAAATAATACATTTTAAGTTCAACAGCATAACTATTCCTTTTTCATGAAAATGAGGAATATAAAATATGAAAATGAATGTTAAAATCTGTATAATTCTAATCATTGAAGTGCTATAAAATTGGCATGCATCAATACTAATTGCCGTTTCACAAAGCTATCCCACCAAAACTGAAATGTAAGAAATTTTCCTAGAAACAGTTCAAGTCCCGGCATTATCTCTGATTCTTACTTTTTCCGGATCATCTACTTTTACCTTACCGGAGCAAATCGTTTTCCTTTCATTCCACACGACATGCCCCCAAGACAATGCACGCCCATACGTGTTGAGCAAATATTTAGGCTAATTTGAGCTCCTAATAGCCGGTAATGATCTTACCTTTTATGCACCCACATAATACCATCTGAAACAATAACAATCGGCACCGCATTCAAGAGAAATGTGTAAACATCTTGTTTTGCAAGGGATCACGACCCTGATTCCATCCATGCTCGCTCGCATCACTCCTCCATCGCCGTCTCTCTGTTTCACCGTATTTCACTCGATTGCCAAGCCGATTTGCTATCGGATTACCGGATTACACCGTACTTAAATTAGGACGCTCTCCCACAATTGCTACAGAACGTACGACCCGAGCAAACTTCAAAGAATGCTTCTTGCTTGTCCGGTCCGTTTCCTCCTCCGCTTCCACGGCCATCATTATGGGAACGATTCATAAAAACACATGTTTCGTCTCAGCGGCTAACAAAAATTTCGACAAATGTTTGCTTTTCGGAGCTTGCCGTCTATTGTCCTGTTCGGACGGACATGGGAGCCAGACCAGGTCATTGAAAATTGCTCGGACGGACGAATAAGTGCAACATTGCAATCGATGGACGGATGGGAACATTGAGTGATATCTAAAGCCCCGGTAGCATCGGCCGGCGAAAATAAAGCTTCAGACAAGCCGTAAACGTAGACATATAGTGGATGGAAACAGAACTAAACCAGATTATCTGCCCATCACCGATTCCATCCGATCCGGAGTTCTTCCACTCTTCCAATAGGTTCATCATTCAGTTAACTTATGTCAAACCACATGATTTGGTGCAACTCTGGATGCTGTGTAAAGTATTTGAAAATTAGGTGAGACGGAATACAGAATGGATCCACGTATGATGTTGTTGAATCCTTCTCATTCTTGTAACTTCGCTTTGTATAGATCTCGGATTGTGCTTTCATCATTCTAAGCAACTAAAAAAACTTAAAAAAGGAAAACAAAAATAAATTTCATAATTGTAAGATATAGCAAAATGTTATCTTGACCATAAAATGAATCTTAGAACAGATTCACAGACCAATACACACCCAAGGAACAATCACTCAACTAACGTCGCAGCGTCAATTTTATTCGACATTACATTGAACAACAATTTAACAATATCCAATCCAATTGTAATCAAGCTCATCCGATTTTTTTGAAGTCGCCCTCAGTCGATCATAAATTGGTGCTAGTTTATTAAGTGGCCATGCAATATCCGGAACCATTCCGGGGATATTCCGGATTGTGCTGGGGTCAGGGTGGTTGCCAAAATGGCTAAAAGTGATTATTTCGTGTGTTATTGTGTTTGAACCATCGATTTTCAGAGAAATTGCTGTTGCGAACAGTGAAACACAACTGTGATAAACAGATATGAATATGTTGACCCATCCGGATCACCGTAACAGGTTCCACGGGGCACTTCTGGTTTTCAGCCCAAACATGCCGTGCAACATATCAATCTTCATGATTTCGAAAGACTTAGTCAGAAACGATAGACTGAAGTCTGTATCCACTAATATGGCTATTTCAGAGCATCTAGCACAGGTTCCACGGGAGTACCATCGGGGACATTTCTGATTTTCAAGCAAAACATGCCGTTCCGTGTGAGTTCGTGGGAAGTTACCATGCTGGTTTCATCGATGGCCGGTCGACAACGGACCAGATCTTCACCGTACGGCAAATCCTCCAGAAATGCTGTGAATACCAGGTCCCAACGCGCACCACCTGTTCATCGCCTTCTAAGCGGCATACGACAGTATCGACCGCATAAAGCTATGGAAAATCATGGACGAGAACAGCTTTCCAGGGAAGCTCACCAGACTGATGAGAGCAACGATGGACGGTATACAGAACAGCGCAAGGATTTCGGGTGAACTATCCAGGTCATTCGAATCTCGACAGGGACTACGACAAGGTGATGGACTTTCTTGCCTACTGTTCAAAATCGCTCTGGAAGGTGTTATGCGACGAGCCGGGCTCAACAGCCGGGGTACAATCTTCACGAAATCCGGCCAATTTGTCTGATTTGCGGATGACATGGATATTATTGCTAGAACATTTGGAACGGTGGCAGAACTGTACATCCGCTTGAAACGTGAAGCAGCAAAGGTCGGACTGGTGGTGAATGCGGCTAAGACAAAGTACATGCTGGTAGGTGGGACTGAGCGAGATCGGACAAGCCTTGGCAGGAATGTTACGATAGACGGGGACACTTTCGATGTGGAAGAAGAATTCGTCTACCTCGGTTCCTTGCTAAGGGCTGACAATAACGTGAGCCGTGAAATACGAAGGCGCATCATCAGTGGAAGTCGTGCCTACTATGGGCTCCAGAAGAAACTGCGGTCAAAAAAGATTCACCCCCGCACCAAATGTACCATGTACAAGACGCTAATAAAACCGGTGCTTCTCTACGGACACGAGACATGGACGATGCTTGAGGAGGACCTTCAAGCACTCGGAGTTTTCGAGCGACGCGTGGTAAGGACGATCTTTGGCGGCGTGCAGAAAATCGGTGTGTGGCGGAGAAGAATGAACCACGAGCTCGCTGCACTCTACGGTGAACCCAACATCCTGAAAGTGGTTAAAGCTGGACGGATACGGTAGGCAGGGCATGTTTCAAGAATTGCTAACCGTCCGGTTGATACAAGAAGGCGTGGAGTGCAGAGAGCACAATGGGCTGATTAGGTGGAGCGTGATCTGGCGAGCGTTGGGCGTGACTGACGTTGGAGAACTGCAGCCAGTGTTGAAAAATTCATTTCGTCATATCTAAATTCAACCACCTACAGCTCATTTCAGAAGCTGAACCTGAGAATATGGTATATGAAAAACTTGTGCGGCTAGACCAATTCTGCAAGAAAGTCACGGAAAATCCGCTATTTTTCGAAATGAATTTTTCAGCACTGACTGCAGCTGCAAATCGAGTATTATGGCGGAAAATTGCTGATTCAGTATTATTATGAATTTGATGTTAACTTAATAAATGAAAATGAAAGCCGTGTGGCACATCAATCTACATGATTTCAAGAGAATGGGGCAGAAAAAAATGACTGGAGTATGTATCAACGCATGTGGCCGCTCCGGAACACCTGGGACAGGTTCCACAGGGGCGTCTCAAACACAATACCACACAAAATAATTACTTTTAGCCATTTGGCAAAAAAGAAAACCTCCACCATCCCCCGACCCCAGACAATCCGAAATGGGTCTAGATATTACACGGCGACTTCAGTAAAAAAACATGCACTAGTTTATTGATCAATTAAGGGCGACTTAAAAAAAACCTGAATTAGTCCACCTATGGTGAACAGAACCCTTCTTACACTTATTAAAATTATTGTTGTATTGTAGATTTGGCATCAAGTTGATTGCTTTCCATAATAGAATCATCGACCATGGGCTCAACTACCAGAAATGCCAGCCAGAATCTCTTATGTAGAATCTTGTATGGAATGTTTAAACAATAGCTTACATATTCTGGAATATTGTACCTCTTGTTAACTGCCAATCGATTAATACATGGATAAGAAAAACATCGAGATATACTTTGTCTAATTTTCTTTATCAGTTGAATAAATTAGATCCAAAGTACTTGGGACCTATGGTTATGGCACAGAGAAACAGACATCACAATCCGCTCGCTTCCCATTGATCACCTTTTTAACGGTTGATTCAAATTTTCGGTATTAGGTCGATTGATCACTCGCTGCACTGGCGTCGTTTCTGCTTCTGTTGACGTTACCTCACTACTGCCACCTAGTGATTGCCCGACCAAGCACAGTACGTTTAGCATTGGGCGGTTATGTTTTGATGACGATGTTTTTCAGTGAAACTTGTTCTAAGAGTTAGGTCTGTTTCTCTAAGGTTATGGATCGAAACCAAGCATCATTTATACAATTCTTACGTATAAAAATGGAAGGGGCCCGTGGCGTAGTGGTCACACGTTCACTTCATAAGTGGATGGTCATGTCAAGAAAGCTGTGGTATTTATATATTGTTGAATAATCTTCAATATTGGACCTGGAGCCATTTGCATTATCATTTGTAGCTCATGTAAGACAGCAAGCAAATCTACCCAAGTAACCACGAAGTCTTACATATATAAGTGCATCAATTTTGCTATATATTTATACTTAAAATTGTGTATATAATGCTGCATTACTTTAAACACCTCATTGAAGCAATATTAAAGTCGAAAAGGGCCCCACTATAATCAGATTAGTGCCACATATTGCAGCACGTTGACAGCCATTGCTGAAGTGACATAAATGCGTGTGCTGTACATTTGCATTTGCACATGCTTAATACATGCAACACGAAAAACCAAAACAAAAATCTATTTTTAGCACCGTTTCATTATCGACGGTACTAATGCCCCCCACATGAATGTTTTAACCATCATTTTTTTGTTGCCGGGTCGGGAGTCGAACCAGAAGTGTTGAAGACCGCTAGATGAGTTCCATACGTGCTGGCGTCTTGGACTGTTTCTGCTGCAGTGATAACAACAGATATTTCATTAACTAAAAGAAATCTGTTCTTCTGTCTTAATCATTGCTGTAGAGGACAAAACGACTATGTCATATGTAATAGAATCCCTGTAATTACATTCTGATGAATCACTGAAAAATTCATAATGCATTTTAGAATATATTTATTCAATATAAGAAATTTAACACACCCTTCGCACACTACTCATATGATAATTGTGGTTTCCAGCATTATTGGCATGCGATAGCAGGCAACAGAAAAGAGAAAAGGTCATCTCTAAAAAGGTTTTGCTGAAGAAAGGCGTAGATCGGTGATTCAAACGGAGATTAGATTGGTCGGGAGTCGAACCAGAAGTGTTGAAGACCGCTAGAGTTGACCGTAAAGTTGTTCACTCTTCTTGATTTCATTTGTTTACCATTAGAGTCAAGCTTTTATAATTGTATTGTTAGAGCAACCTTTGCTAGTTTGTACATTGCATTTATTCAGTTTTTGCAGTGTTGAAATATTGAATTATCGTATATCACCTTTTAATGCACCCTAATACATAGATAATGCCAATCTAAAGGATTATTGCATGAGAAGTGTGGAATTACTGCATTTTGCATTGCAAAAGTTGATATTCAGTCTAATTCATGCAAAGATATAATGCTTGTGGTTACTTGGGTATATATACTACTAGGATGCTGCAGATTTCATTTGGTGATGAGAGAACTCAAATCGATTGACACACGGCTGTTCAACTTATTATGAAGCATTTTCAAAGACTTCCTAAAAAGTTAAGTTGTATTACTCCAAAGTACTCCCAAATACTTTTCAAAGGAAAACTCGGTAACTAAATGTCCAATCAAAATAACATTCAATACAATTGTACGAGGATGTTGTAGCTTTCATTTGATGCTAAGAGAAACCGAATCGGTTGACAGACGGCTGAGAAATTTATTATGATACATTTTATCAAATATCTCTCAATAGAGTACTCCCCCGGGGAGTACTCTCCCAAAGTACTCCCCGAAAGATATCTCGGTTACAAAATGTCCGATCGGAATGAAATTCAATAGTTCTTCTAGGATGTAGTAGCTTTCGTTTGGGGCCTTAAGAACCCAAATCGGTTGATAGACGGCTGAGAAATTTATAATTTTTTTTATATTCACCGTGAATATCATTTGGCATTTTTCAAAGGTAGTCCGTGACATTTACCCTAAATATTTGAAAAATAGCGGTTTTTCCGTGACTTTCTAGCAGAACTGGTCTAGCTGCACAAGTTTTTCATATACCATGTTCTCAGGTTCAGCTTCTAAAATGAGCTGTAGGTGATTGTATTTAGATATAACGAAATGAATTTTTCAGCACTGGTTATGTCAATCAGAGTAAAAGTTATTTAGCTTGGTCTAGCGCCACTTCTACACCTTCATATTTTTGGCTCAATCTTGGAAGTTTAAATCAAAACCATAAAACAAAAAGACCATACGAATTCCAGATTTCAACAACTTTTCCAAAATAAGTCACACCCTAATGCACAGAGTAGACGATCATTACCAAAACAAATGTTTGGGATCTTTATTTTGCCATCTCCTTACCTTCAGTAACACTCCAGTGAATTTTGAGTGTCGAACGAAATGTGATATTTTTCCTTTCTTGACCATTGAGCCATGAATGGACAGAAGCATCAAAGTAATAAAGCAAAGATCTACCACCACCGCCGCTCATCAAATCCGTGTAATGATGCGTTTTGTTTTGATGATTTAATAGCGTGCACACAAATTATCAACATAATTATAGCAACCCAGAGTAGAAGCCGAGAAAGCGGCAGGATCTACGTCTATACTTCAAAGATCTAGAGCAGAGCGAAAATCATTCTTGCGATTCCATCATCATCTGTATGTTGTTGGTAGATGAATAAGTTCGGGTTCTCGGTCTCGGTTTCTCTGCCTTCCCATAGGGTAGACCGGATCATATTGATTACCCTGAGCTAGAAGAGAGCTTTTCAATCTTCCTGTTAATTCGACTATTTAAAAGAACTTATTTGAACAACTATTGTCGAGCTGTAAATTTATATCTAAACGCTCGAAAATTAAGTGATACCATAATGAGGGCAACAGGTTCGATTCCCGAGTGGATTTCGGATATATTCTTGATCTACTTGGCATAGAGAGCTGAATAATGAATAAATTGGCAAAGAAATCTCTTATTAAATAACTGTGGAAGTGCTCAAAGAACACTAAGCTGAAAAGTAGAATCTGTCATAGGTGGGATGAGATACCAAAAAAAAAGAAGCAGAATACAATAAAGTCAATATATCTTTAGTATAATAAAATAATGAAAGGGATCTTTAGTTCACCATTGGAAGCCTTATCCCCGTCCTACCCTAGCAGTAAATTGCTGTCACAGCGCCAGCGACATAGTTCCATCTTCTTCATTTATAGTAATAAAAAGTTGAAATATTGTGCTTCTTTCATTTCGGGTTCTGGTTGGAAATATGAAAACGCTAAATCGCTCCCGTCAAGAGTAAAAGACTGCTCCATGGCGTTCGAAATTCATTCGTACGACGTCGTACATACTTCCATTTGTATTCTGGCAGCCATTCGGAAAGCTCCATCGGGTGAGGAAACTCCACCAAGAAAAGGACACACAAACGCAAAACTGACAAAGCGGCAAAAATGATAACTGCAATCATGATAACGAGCAAAAATTCCTTCAAAGTGGAATTCTGTCCCCCGCCGTTCTGGTTCTGTTTTTCATTACCCATCCCACCACCATACCACCATTACCCCGCAATTCGAGTACGAGGCGCGCTTGTCTGCTGGTTGCTGCTACTGCGCGCAACGTGCTGTCAATATCACAAATTGCGAGGACGACGACGACGACGACGTTGATGATGATGGGTGGGTGGGTGGTTGGAAAACCACCATCGCTTATGATATTTATGACGAGCGGAAATATAAGAGTGTACATGCTGGGCGGAGTGGTACTGTACAATGTACGGATACAACGTGCATACAAGCAACTGGCGAAAGCGAAACTCATATCTAGGAGGAAAACATCCTGACACGCCCACACCGGGAAAGACGCGTGAACGAACGAGCATTTTTCATCGATAGATTTTCCACGTTCAAAACTAGATTGTAGGTTTGTAGGAAATTGAGTGTTGGACATTTTTGAAATAATAATTATTCATGCCAATGCTCTTAAATCAATTCAAGTACAGGAGATTGAAGGTTACCTTCTTCTTCTTCTTCTTCTTCTTGGCATGACGTCCTCACTGGGACAAAGCCTGCTACTCAGCTTAGTGTTCTATGAGCATTTCTACAGTTATTAACTGAGACTTCCTCTGCCAATGACCATTTTGCATGTGTATATCGTGTGGCAGGCACGAAGATACTCTATGCCCAAGGAAGTCAAGGAAATTTCCTTTACGAAAAGTTCCTGGACCTACCGGGAATCGAACCCGTCACCCCCAGCATGGTCATGCTGGATACCCACGCCTTTACAGCTGTGGCTATATGGGCCACAGGTTTCCTGTTGAGTTCGAAATACGTATTGTGCCTGAAACCCGAAATATTAAACTTAATTCCCAAAAAGGGACAAAAATATTGAAGGGTTTTTATCGCGATTTTGGTAAAATGCACAAACTAAAAAAAAAATGGGAATGATGAAAGAAGAGAGATGTTGAAGATTGTTGAAAGTCGAGCAAAATAACTGTCAAAACGAGTTGCTGTAAGACCAGCATTGCTGGAAGTACAGCACACAAAAAATGAGCAAAATTTAGCTGATTATCAACACTATAAATTTGGTGTGTAGGACCTTGATTTCTTCCTGCGCCAGGTCGTCGCCTCGTTGCCACTCACGTGAATTAGTCATGGGTCCTGCTTACAAAATCTTCCAAAATTAGGTCGACTTAATATTTGACTAGAAACTTCCTCGTAGATGCCCAGTGGCCAGGAGCTTGCCATCCTTCCTCAAAACGCCACGCTTTCAGAAAACAGCACGTCGATTCCGGCTCTGGTCAACTTCTTCACCGACAACAGGTTTCCATAAACTCCGGAACGTAGAGTACGTCGTCGATGTACAAGAGTACTGATGCCTATTTTCTTTGCTATAGTATACTTGTATTGCCACTTCACTCCGCATTTTCTTCAATACGTAAAACACGGTCTTGTCGCCCCAAAATCGTTTTTGCTCCACACCGCTTATTCAATTTATAACTAGATTCTATGTGGTCTTCGGCAAAGTACCAAGGGTCAACTAACACTCTAGGGCGTAGAATCTGGTTACGAATCGAATAAGCGATTTAGAACAAAAACGATTTTTTGGACGCATGCTAGTCCGCATATCTCCGCCTTTCTTCATCCGCAAACGAGCCAATTGCTTTCGAGCGATAGTTTTTCTCACTACGGACTTCTTTGCATAAATGAGCTGTATCCAAGCTAGCCCACATTTCCTTCGTGGTCGCCTTTTCCGGCATGTGCCGAGACAATCACGGGAATCTTCTCACGAGCGAGCGTGAGATGGTTGAGAGGTAGCGGCAGCATTACGATGAGCACCTCAATGGCGGCGTAGCAAACACCGAAGCTGGCTTGGCGTGGTAACAGATCTAGGTGAACGTGCGCAGAAAGAGAGACTTCCGGCCCCTAACCTCCAAAAGATTGAGGAGGAGGTTGGCCGATTGATAATCAGCAAAGCTGCTGGAGCAGAGCAACTACCTATTATACATAACATACATACATACATTTATTTGTTCAACATCACATTTAAGACAAGACATAATCAACAATAGTACGCCACAATACTCGGTTTGTGGGTGCCGTTCTCCATCCTCGGTCGCGCCCAATGCTCGCCAGGTCACGCTCCACCTGATCCGCCCATCGTGCTCTCTGCGCTCCACGCCTTCTTGTGCTAACCGGATCAGTTGCAAACATTAGCTTTGTAGGGTTGTTGTCCGGCATTCTTGTAACATGTTCTGCCCACCGTATTCTTCCGGCATTGGCCACTTTCTGGATGCTGGGTTCGCCGTAATGTGCAGCGAGCTCGTGATTCATCCTTCACCGCCACACACCATTCTCCTGCACACCGCCGAAGATCGTCCTTAGCACGCGTCGCTCGAAAACTCCGAGTGCTTGCAGGTCCTCCTCGAGCATGGTCAATGTCTCGTGCCCGTAGAGGACCACCGTCTTATTAGCGTTTTGTACATGGTGCATTTGGTGCGAATTCCTCCACCACCTCGAAAGTTTCCCCGTCTATCGTAAGATTATTATCCAGACGGATCCGATCGTGTTCGGTTCCGCCTACCAGCATGTACTTTGTTTGTTTTTGAAGCATTCACCACCAGTCCGACCTTTGCTGGTTCGCGTTTCAGGCGGGTGTACAGCTCTGCCACCGTTCCAAATGTTCTTGCAATAATTTATTTATTTATTTGCCCGGCTCGTCGCATCACACCTTCCAGAGCGATGTTGAAGAGTAGGCATGAGAGTCCACCCTTACGCAGTTTTGCACACTGTCCATCGTTGCTTTAATCAGTCTAGTCAGCTTCCCAGGTAAGCCGTTTTCGTCCATAATTCTCCATAGCTCTGCGCGGTCGATACTGTCGTATGCCGCTTTAAAGTCGATGAACAGGTGGGGACCTGGTATTCACGGCATTTCTGGAGGATTTGCCGTACGGTTAAGATCTGGTCCGTTGTCAACCGGCCGTCGATGAAACCGGCTTGATAACTTCCCACGAACTCATTCGTTTTCGGTGACACGCGACGGAAGATGATCTGGGACAGCACTTTGTAGGCAGCATTCAAAATAGTGATCGCCCTGAAGTTCTCACATTCCAAATGGTCGCCTTTCTTGTGAATGGGGCAGATTACCCCTTCCTTCCACTCCTCCGGTAGCTGTTCGGTTTCCCAGATCCTGACTATCGATGCAGACAGGTGGCCAACTTTTCTGGGCCCATCTTGATAAGTTCAGCTGCTATACCATCCTTACCAGCTGCTTTGTTGGTTTTGAGCTGGCGAATGGCAACCTTAACTTCCCTCACCGTGGGAGTTGGTTCATTTCCGACCTCCGCTGCACTGGTGTCGTCGTTTCTTCTGTTGCCGTGGGCTCCCGTGTCTACATTCTCCACGCCGTTCAGATGCTGATCGAAGTGCTGCTTCCACCTTTCAGTCACCTCACGTCCGTCCGTCAAGAGGCCTCCGTCTTTATCGCTGCATATTTCGGCTCGTGGCACGAAGCCGTTGCGGGATGCGTTGAGCTTCTGATAGAACTTCCGTGTTTCTTGGGAACGGCACAGCAGTTCTATTTCTTCACACTCTGCTTGTTCCAGGCGGCGCTTTTTCTCCCGAAAAAGGCGGGTCTGTTGTCTCCGCTTCTGTTTGTAACGTTCCACGTTCTGTCGAGTCCCTCGCTGCGTCATTCTCCTCCAAAACCGTTCTATACTCTTCGTCGAACCATTCGTTCCGTCGATTCCGTTCCACGTACCCGATGGTGCTCTCGGCTGCGTCGTTGATGGCTGCTTTCACTGTACTCCAGCAGTCTTCTAGAGGGGTTACATCGAGCTCGCCCTCGTCTGGCAACGCGGCCTCGAGATTCTGCGCGTATGCTGAGGCGACATCCGGTTGTTTCAGTCGCTCTAGGTTGTACCGTGGCGGTCGCCGGTACCGTACATTGTTGATGACGGAGAGTTTTGGGCGCAGTTTGGCTATCACCAGATAGTGGTCGGAGTCGATGTTGGCGCCACGATAGGTCCTGACGTCGACAATGTCGGAGAAGTGCCGTCCGTCAATCAGAACGTAGTCGATTTGAGATTCCGTTTGCTGTGGTGATCTCCAGGTGTAACGATAAGGGAGGCTGTGTTGGAAAAAGGTGCTACGTATGGCCATATTTTTGGAGGGGGCGAAATCAATGAGTCGTAGGCCGTTTTCATTCGTCTGCTGGTGGGCGCTGAACTTACCAATCGTCGGTCTGAATTCCTCCTCCTGGCCTACCTGAGCGTTAAAATCTCCTATGATGATCTTGACGTCGTGGCTTGGGCAGCGATCGTACTCGCGTTCGAGCTGCGCGTAAAATGCGTCCTTGTCATCATCAGTGTGTGGGCTGTGCACGTTTATTATGCTGAAGTTGAAGAATCTGCCCTTGATCCTCAATCTGCACATTCTTTCGTCGATCGGCCACCAACCGATCAGGCGCCTCTGCATATCACCCATCACGATGAAAGCTGTTCCCAGCTCGCGTGTGTTGCTGCAGCTCTGGTAGATGGTATGGTTACCTCTAAACGTTCGCACCATGAATCCTGTCCAACACACCTCCTGTAGCGCTACGATGCCGAACCCGCGGTCCTTCTGTAGATCGGCGAGTATGCGGGTGCTCCCAATGAAGTTGAGAGATCGGCAGTTCCACGTACCGAGTTTCCAATCGTAAGTCCTTTTTGTTCGCTGGGGTCGTTGCCGTTGGTCTCGGTTCGTATTATTTTGTTGCTGATTTTCCGCTATACCAAAACCTCTATTTAGGTAATGAGTCGGGACTGCCTAAATAGATTTTTTTTTCCAAAATGGATTCATTACCTAAATGGATTCTGTTTATTACCTAAATGGAGTACAAGGTTGTAAAGAAGTTTAAGAAGGGAGAGTTATTGCAGACTTCATCTCAAATTGGACTATCACACTTTTTTTTTGGCACGTCTAAAAAGTGTGATAAAAGTGCACATTTGCCTCAGATCGTCTCGACGTCTTCGGTGCACTTATTCCTCCATTTACAAGGAATAAGTGCACCGAAGACCTCAACTCGATCCGACGTATCCCTGCGCTGTAATCACACTTTGAAGGTGTGTGCACACTATTGTGTCAGTCCAATTTGGGGTGCAGTCAGTAATACTAGGAGATTTAAAGGAGGTCATGCGGAGTTTCAGATGGCTTTCAAGAGTTTCAGGAGGGGATGGGTTTCAGGAGGGGAGGGGTTTCAGGGGTGTTTAGGAGGGTCGTAGATCAGAACGTTCATTCAAATGACTAGCTGGGCATGAAACACAAAAAAAACTGCACAATTCCGCCAGACTGAAAGATTATTGAATGTCGGGTCAAAGTCGGGTCAATTTTTATCGTATGTTTGGCCATTGTTGGACCAACATCGAACAACTGTTGGGTCTATGTTGGGTTTGGTGGCCAAAATAAAAACAGATGAATGATAGGTTGATATCGGGTTTGACGTCATCAATACTGGAGCTGATATCAATTGAATGATGGAAGGATGGTTGCTTATCTCAATTTTGCTGGAAATGACGTTGGATACTGACACTTTTTAACACTGCATGGCAGGGGGGAGGGTGTTTAGGGGGCATAACTCAACATTGCACTCCGCCCCCCCTAACACCACTCACTACTTCTTTCCCGTAAACCAACGTTTACTCCAACTGATCTGAACACAATCAAATTCCATATAGGTAACGTTACCTAAATGGAGGGACCTAAATAGATTTTACCTAAATGGATCCTACCTAAATGGAGATTTGAGTGTACAATGGTTTTTTACGGCTGGCTCGTAGGGCCTGACACCAACCCCCTACTTTCCGGAGGAACATAGTGCACAGTTGAGCTTAGAGTCCTTCCCTGGCACTCGGACGTAGATCAGCCGCCCCTAACATGAGAATCAGACGCTGTTGTGAGCCGCTCCTCCTGGAGAACAGACGCTCAGGTTTGCCGAAGCAAAGCCCCCCCCCCTTCCCTGTCAGCCTATGACCTAAGTTCCCACCGGGGTTGGTTACCCAATCTTCCCTAAGGTTGCTTATAGTTTCCGGCCGGAACCGCGAGGAGGTAGGGATAGGAGTTGCTGGGCAGAGGCTAGTGGATCACAATGGGATCTGAATTGCGCAGCATACCCAGCCTTTACCGTGCCAGATCAACTATCATGTGAGCTTCTAAAATACGGTGGAAAAGTACTGGATAGAGCACTACACTGGGTCATTACTAGTAATCCTACATCACAGAGAAACAGACGTAACAAAATTTATTAAAATCGTCACAGAAACGTAATCGCGCAATGCTAAACGTATTGTTTTTGGCTGGGCCGCCACTAGATGGCGGTAGTGTGCAAACGTCAAACAGGAGCAAAAACGATACCGGTGCCGCGGGTGGTAGATCGACCTACTACTGAATATTTGAATCAACCGTTAAAAAATCGATGGGAAGCAATTAGAGTGTGACGTCAAATTTAGTAAAATGATAATATTTAAGTAATTCTTCCTTCAAGAGCTTATGTCTGCTCTTCTCGAAAAAACTTCCATTGCTGCTGCTTGATTCACTTCTGTCGATTTGATTCGCGCTATTCTTTACAATGCATTTCAGATTTTTTTTGATTGTGCTGTTATCTTTTTCAAAATTTGGGAAAAAAGTTCGAATATAATTAGCAAACGTAAACAAAATAACTTGCAACACAACTAAAGTCACGCAAAATGTTTGAACATCTAGCTTTGTGGCAAGTGTTGAAAACAAAACAGACAGCGTTGCCGAATCCACATATGTAACTTCCGCTCATCTCTATGTAGAGGATTTCTAGTCATTACCTAGATTTGGGGGGAGAAAATATTACCGAAAGAATGGATTTCTATCAACGATTGCAAGAGAATTGGTGGGGCATCAGGCTGGATTCATGGGTGAGCGCGCTACAACGGACCAGGTGTTCGTCATCCGTTGCAGAAATGCCGCGAATGCAACGTGCCCATACATCACTTGTACATCGATTTCAAATCGGCGAATAATACAATCGATCGAGAACAGCTATGGCAGATTATGAACGAATACGGATTCCCGGATAAACTGATACGGTTGATCAAGGCGACGATGGATCGAGTGATGTGCGTAGTTCGAGTATCAGGGACACTCTCGAGTCCTTTCGAATTTCGCAGAGGATTACGGCAAGGTGATGGTCTTTCATGCTCGCTGTTCAGCATTGCGTTAGAGGGTGTAATAAGGAGAGCGGAGATAAACACGAGTGGAACGATTTTTACGAAGTCCGTTCAGCTGCTTGGCTTCGCTGATGATATTGATATTAGGTATAGTTCGCAAATTTGAGACGATGATGGCGGAAACGCACATCCGACTAAAGAATGAAGCTAGGCGAATCGGATTGATCATTAATGTGTCGAAGGCGGTTGATGGATTCGTGTGCCTGGGCTGACTGGTGACCGCCGACAACGACACCAGCAGAGAAATTCAGAGACGCATTATTGCAGGAAATCGAGCTTATTTTGAACTCCGCAGAACTCTACGATCGAACAAAGTTCGCCGTCACACGAAGTTAACTATTTACAAATCGCTGTTAAGACTGGTTGTCCTCTACATAGACACGATGCATGGACTCTTATATATATGCAGAAGACCAACGCGGCCTTGGAGTTTTCGAATGAAAGGTGTTAGAAGATAGAACACGAGACTTTTTTTTTAGTTTTTCTTTTTGTGTATTTTAACTTAGATGGACACGAGACTTGGAGAAGGCATTCGCCTTCCACAACCACATCAGCTGCTAATAGAACCAACCATCGTCCACACAGCGAAAATCGGCAGGCTATGGTAGGCGCATCAGGTCATCAGGATGTCGAATAGCAACCCGACTAAAATGGTTCTCGAGAGTCATCCGCCCGGTACAAGAAGATGTGATGCGCAACTAGCTAGTTGGGTCGATCAAGTGGAGGAAGATTTGTGGACCCTTCGCAGAGTGCAGAACTGGAGACGCACGGCCATGGACCGAGTAGAATGGAGACGATTCGTGAAGGAAAATATCTCAAAACAAAAGTCTATGCCAAAGCTTTAGCAGCAACCTAGGTATATCCTTCCATCCTATGAAGTCTTTTCAACAAACATGATCCGATCCAAATATCAAAAGCCAGAAAAATCAAAGCAAGTCCAAAGATAAGAGCCACACGGCTCGATATCTAGTCAAGATTTCATTTGATAATGGTGTTGACTTATTCAAACATCAAAGTGAAATGCAAATACGCATATAGAGTACAAGCACACTCGAATACGCCGCGGGAAAGCGGGAATAAACGACCATCGCCAGGCAGCCAGTAGCATTCGAGTCCTATCAGATCTCCGTGAATGTAGGCGAAAACCTGCCTTCACAGGAGGGAATAAGGCTTTGCCTGACTTGCGTTTTGATGGCACCCACCCACCACAATGGGCTCATCTGGTCCTGGTCGCATCGCATGGTACATTTTGGATTGTGGGAGGAGGTGTCGAGAAGCGGCAGTTATGAATATCAATTGCTACCGGCTTCGCACACCGTACCGGCGCCGGTGACAACGTCAAACGATGTTGAACGCAAACGCCAAACGAACGACGACGACGATGTGGTTGCAGTGATTATGTATATTTAATGCTCATCCTCTATTCACCGTTAATTCGAACAGATTTATCTCGCTTTCGCATTGGTGATGTTTGATGGAAACGAAGAGTGGGTGGTTGCATAGGTGTAGCAAAAAGTGGAACAAAGGGGGTAAAGGGGGTCTGAAATGCCCTAAACATGACGGAAGTCATTTTTAAATGTCGTCATTAAGGGCAAACGTCTTAAAATCGCGCTACAAAAGTGCATCAGAACTTCAGACGCACAAATCTCAATAAGCAAGCTTCAAACAACAGTGCATTATGTTCTTGCTCACTTGTAATAAGCTTAAAATGAGAAGCTCAGGTGCGCTGGTTTTATTTACGAAGAGATTTGTGCCCTTGAAATCGTGAGTGGGTGCCAAAGTCGGCCATTTTGGGATTCTAACAAGTCTGTCCTTAAGTGGTATGTTACCTCATGACAGATGGCCTTTCTACATCACTTCCGTTATACAAACCAACTTTTCAAGTCGCTTACATCGTTGAAATGCAAAAGTTTTCATGAATGCCAAACAAATGAGTCTATTATCGTTAAAACCATGGAAGTTCGAAAAATGGCATTTTACCCCAGCTTACCCTATGCTGAAATTAATTTTAACTGTCTGACCGAATCCCCCCCCCCTTATCCTCCTCCTACTGACGGTCCTGTACTCAGCGGTGAAGCAACTCACGCGCCTCAGCTTCCCAAAGCGCAGTAAAACAGACAGAGAGTGACGCGATTGTCACGCTCGAGTGCGAATCGAAGAGCCAAGAAAAATATGGAAATTTAAAAGCATCAGTTATTTTTCTAGTGCAGGATCACTTGTTTGTTCATCCCGGGGGTTTGTTTTCCCTATATATTTTTTTTTGTTCTGGGGGTGCATTGTTGTGCATCAGAGCCGCGTAAGGACCAGGAACTGCTCGAAGAGAGGTGAGTGGCTCGATGAGCACGCGGGCGGGTGGGTATGAGTGCCTAGATAAATTATTATTTTTTCTCTGGGCGCTTCCTTCCATTGTTGTGCGCGGGTGGATTTTCGTTGCCGTTTGTCATTGATGTCATTCTCGAGGACCTAGGAGAGATATTAATTACAATATACCACTTGCTTTGATCTGGAATTGGAATCGACATAATTATGACGACTGTTGAATGCAGCCAAGTCGTTGTCGTCCAATTTTGTGTTCATCGCGAGTCCTCGACCGCTGGGAATAAGGGCTGGAAGTGTGTTTTAGATCTTACTTCAAGAGACACTCCCCGAAGACCTGTCGTCGTCGTCGGCTTCCTTTGACGTGTGATTGGCTTTGTTAAGGGTGAAGTATTTCACTTGATTATGCGCTCATCTCAGTTTGATAATGATTGCTCATTAGGGTTTTTTGATTGAAATTGTTAAATGTGAAATGTAAGCTTTCTATTTTGTTATATTTGTAGTAAATATTTTCAGATAAGATTCAGAATAGACAAATTTACCAAAAAATATATTAAATTACTAGTTAATGGTAGTATGAGTGTAGTATATGAATATTTAAAATTAAACTACTACTTTATAAGATATATCGTTATAACGTCTGAGAATTTGTATCCTTGTATCTTTCTGCCAGCCACACGATCAACACATGCAAAATGGTCATTGGTAGAGGAAGCTCTCAATTAACAACTGTGGAATTGCTCATAGAAAACTTCTCAGCTTAGTTAGCTTAGCAGGCTTTGTCCCGATGGGGATGTTGCACCAAGAAGAAGAAGACCACAGAATTGCTGAGAAGTATTTTTTTAGGAAAACAACTTGATCAGTGCGAAGACCACTTAGTTATGAAGAGATTCTGAAGGTCGTGATAAAACCTTTTAGTTTTACTATGGCTCTAATTATCTTTGGGAGTATATATGTTTTAAAAATAAGACTTAGGAAATGTTTTGAATGAGTGATAAAAGAACTATCAGAACATACATATTACATACACTAAGTAATCTAAGGTATTTAAGGATAACTTTTTTGAGAGATTCAAACAACGCTCTTCGAGAATTTCAGGATTGTTTCTATTGAAAGACAAATAGCACCGTCTTCAGTAAGAAGCTGCGAAGAATAAACATTACTAACACTAGACAACACATACAGGGGGTGGCCAAAATGTTTGGAATAGGCAACTTTTTTTCTCCCACAAAAAAAATCAACATACTGTAACTTTTCATAGAGTGCATAAAAAAAATCTCAAATTTTGGGCTGAAATTTGGACTCGATTGAATAGTTTTAAACGAAGTTATAACCGTTTGGGTAAAACACTATTTTTTAGACAACTCATTTTTGAGCTGTCATATCTCGGAAATCAGTGAACCGAATTGAATGAATTTTTTAACGTTTATCAACAATATATTGATACTTAATACAACGTTTTAAAATGTAATATTTTTTCACGGCAAATTAAGTTATACGGGGTTGAAATGTTTACCCATATAGAGGAAAATTAGTCAAATTTACAGTACCACACAAAAATTACTAAATGTGTTCTTCCTTTAAGCTAAATTGGCTCCAATATATCTGATTAAAGATAGCTTGAGAACAGAAGTGAAAAATCTTTGGACATCAACTCTATAATTTATTGACATTGACGTAAAAAAATTACATTTTTTCGAGAAAAATCCAAAAAGTGTCTATCCATGATAACTTTTTTCAACATGAAAAAGTATCTATGTTTTAATAGTTTGTGAAGCATTTGTATATTGTTAGTGTACGTTCAAAATTTCATTCAATTCGGTTCACTGGTTTCCGAGATATGACAGCTCAAAAATGAGTTGTCTAAAAAATAGTGGTTTACCCGAACTGTTCTAACTTTGCGAAAGATTAATTAATCGAGCCCAAATTTGTACCAATGATGCACATATAATAGGTTGACAAACAGTCAAAATTTGAGATTTTTTGATGCATTCTATGAAAAGTTATAGCATGTTGAACTTTATTGAGAGAGAAAAAAAGTTGCCTATCCCAAACATTTTGATCATCCCCTGTATCTTCTGATTTTTTTGTGGTGGAAAATTGTTTTCATTTTTGCAGAAACTATTTTTTTGAAAAAACATTTTCCACCAGAAAAAAAATCAGGAGATACCTTGATCCATACTCTACATGTGTACGAAAACCGATTTTGAAAATATTGCTTCGTTATTCAATAAAAAATCAAAAACCAAAAAGTGAGGAAATGCTTCCAGTTTCACCTTAAGGACGAACTTTTACAGTTGCAGTTTTTGGAGTGCAATCAAAACCATACATATTTCCTTTGCCTGACGTTTCAGAGGTCCAGTCCTTGTTTCTCAGGGGTAAGTAGCGTGCAGGTTAACGGTGTGTGGAGGCAATAAATAAACCACGAACTTGCTGCGATCATCTGCGAACCCAGCATCCAGAAGGGTGCCAAAACCGAGGGATACGCTTAACAGGACATGTTGCAAGAATGCCAGACAAAAACCTTGAAAAAGTTAGTACATAGGGTCTTGTACCATTTGGGCAGGTGTACCTATTTTGGGCACTTGCCGCTATAACTAAGTCAATTCCAAATGGATTGATTTGAGTTTTTGTATACATAGAGTTAGATACTGTACGTGCCTAACTCTATACAAAAACTCGAATCAATCTGTTTGAAATTGACTTAGTTATAACGGCAAGTGCCCAAAATAGGTACACCTGCCCAAATGGTACAAGACCCTAGCTACTGATCCTGCTGACAGCAGTGAACCGACATTTGTTACGTAACAGAGTGGGATATTATTTATTCATGTAAAGATGTTGAATTAAAAACACCCTATTCTTTTGTTTTTTTTTTCGGGTCGCTTATTTGCTATAACTTAGTTAATTTGAGGCAATTCAGTTGATATTTTATACACTAGACCTGTTCCCTTTTTTTACCTTTCCGTGTCACACCAAATTATCAATCCACATGCAAAAATAAGGCTTCAGTCCAAAAATGAGCCAAATTGATAAAGGTTTAGAGGTGTATCAAATCGATTTTGTGTTTTTTTTTCGAGCATTTTCACGAAAATGTACTTCAATATTCAGAAAATTCATTTTCATTTTCATTTTGCAGCATTTGGTGGGGCAATGAGAGCGCAAGTCAGTCCAAAGCCGATGATAAGGGGGGGTAATGGCTGAATAGTCTTTGCTGACCACATAAACGCCATGGGATAGGAAAAGGGTATTTTGGTGTGGGATTAGGGTGTTGGTACAGACTTGACAATATCAATGCTATTCAGATGAAAAATAATTTTAAGGCTCAATAGTGAATCGCATACTTTCCAAAACCAAAAAACAATAATCCACAAAATACCAAGCAAGTCAAAGAAAGAAAAAGCGCCCGATTGTTTATTTTGTCAATTATAACAAACGGAAACTTCTACCCTCTCCGACTCGCCAGTCACCCCGGAAAAAATGTCCCTTCAGTTCTGGAAAATATATTATCCCCAATTAAGCCTTTAACCGAATTGTCCGCGTGGTCTTGTAGTACCCCTGCTAGGTAAGAACCAGTCATTGTCATACATATTCAATGCTAGACATGACCCCATGGATAGCATTCGCATATGTAAAAGCTTTGCTGATGTGACTTTCCTATTAGGCAATTCTCTCATCACATGTTTGTCTTCAAAACCTTGTCAAGCTTAGAAAATTTGAGGTAATAAATAATACATTACAAGGTTCGAATTCCCATAGAATGAGATCATTCAATCGCACTACAACACCATAGGAGATACAGGGGATGGCCAAAATGTTTGAGATAGGCAACTTTTTTTTCTCTTACAAAAAAATTCAACATGCTATAACTTTTCATAGAGCGCATCAAAAAATCTCAAATTTTTACTGTTTGTCAACCTACTATATGTGCATCATTCGTACAAATTTGGGCTCGATTGTTTAAAATTTCGCAAAGTTAGAACTGTTTGCGTAAAACACTATTTTTTAGACAACTCATTTTTGAGCTGTCATATCTCGGAAACCAGTGAACCGAATTGAATGAAATTTTGAACGTACACTAACAATATGTAAATGCTTCTTAAACTATTAAAACATAGGTACTTTTTAAACGTTGGAAAAAGTTATCATAGATTGACACTTTTTGGATTTTTCTCGTAAAAATGTAATTTTCTTACATCAATATCATAAAATTTTCGTGTTGATATCCAAAGTTTTTCCACTTCTGTTCTCAAATTATCTCTAATCAGATATATAAGAGCCTATTTAGATTGAAGGAAGAGCACATTTAATAATTTTTGTGTGGTATTGTAAATTTGACTTTTTTCCTCTATATGGGTAAAAATTTCAACCCGTTATAACTCAATTCGTCGTGAGAAAATATTACATTTTAAAACGTCGTATTAAGTATCGATATATTGTTGATAAACGTTAAAAAATTCATTCAATTCGGTTCACTGGTTTCCGAGATATGACAGTTCAAAAATTAGTTGTCTAAAAAATAGTGTTTTACGCGAACAGCTCTAACTTTGCGAAATATTAATCAATCGAGCCTCAATTTGTACCAATGATGCACATATAGTAGGTTGACAAACAGTCAAAATTTGAGATTTTTTGATCCACTCTATGAAAAGTTACAGCATGTTGAATTTTTTTGTGGGAGGAAAAAAGTTGCCTATCCCAAACATTTTGGCCATCCCCTGTAATATCACATTGGCTGATTACAGTACCGTATTACCCCGCTAATACGACACCGATTGTTGTCGAATAACCGGGGTAAACTTTTAATTCGACAAACTGGTCACCCTACACCACCATGCTCATTGAAATTTGGCAACTCTATTTTTGTTTTTGTTTTGATTTTCGGATTTGTTATGGAGCATAATTTCAATAGATATTGCGGTAGTGCGAATGAAAAACTCGTTCTTCCTACGATTGTTGCCAGCCTCAGCTCATTCCGGTTGGTCTTCAGGCGCTTTTGGTGTCGAATAGCATCAACTCAGAACTTCCGGAATAAGCGGCTGCAAGAGGAGCTGCTGCCGGTGCGAGTATAAGCGCAATATCAAACTGTTTTGCATTTACAGTGTACATCGCTATGACATTTGATCAGTTTTAATTCGACATGTGTCGAATAAGCGGGGTACGAATTAAAAAGTGTCGTATTAAAGCGTGTCCAACCAGCGGGGTAAGACGGTACAAATGCGAAAAATCTCCCCTTACTCCCTATCCGCAACCCGGGGACGCGCCCTGTTGGATTTCGAAAGCCTCCGAGAATATTACAAACCTTCAATGACCTTCCCATACACTATCCCACATTGCCCATTCAGGGGTCTGACTGGGCCTATTACCCTCCCTCAGTTTGTAATATTCTCACCAACTTGGAATTACATTTTCCCGGCACATAAATGACTTCGACAAATGTTCGATATACTATGCAGCATCATAATCAGTATAACAATATCAGATGACTTGAGGATCTGATTTTTACAGAATTGTTTGCCATTGATTATACATTCAGCTATTCCAATCATTACTGCAAGGCACATCGACTACATGCCTGAAATCAAAGCTTCCTGGAAGATATAATCCAAGCCCAGGGATAACCTTCGAAAGGAAACCTGAGAGAAAATCTAGGAGTTGGTAATTCTTTTTTTTTGTATGGGTTTTCAGTTGGAGCTGCGTGACAGCTTGTTTGTCAAGGCTGAACCCGTTATTCAATTTTCATCTCTACAAAGACCAATGTTTAGACGGAATAGGCTATGTTGCCCAATTTAACACTAGTTTTTACATTGTGCCTTAGTAGTTTTAATCGAAATTTTGCATTTTCCCTCCCATAGATGTATTAGTCATGTCCGCCCTCAGTCATGTGAAGTCCATGGAGCTATCAGAATAAATCTTAACCCGCGGAACCTGAAGCCCCAGGAATGTTTAGGTCTTTGCTATTACTTCTTGGAAATAACATAACACAAAATGCTGTCTATGTTGACAACTGTGCCTATGCTATCTCCAAGAAATATTACGTTCAAATACCAATTGAAGACAACAACCGTTACTGCGATAACACCTATGTTGGTAGCCACCTACAGCTCTGGCGCAATCCCCAATGATAGACACTAGTTTTGAAGATGTCATGGGCTTCCAATGATACGAGATACGAACACTGCTTAAATATTAAAACAGAGCCAAACCGTTCATTTGTCCTATAGGTCCTTCCTAGATAAACCTAGTCATTTTCTCCCTCGTAACCTAGAAATGTCAGTCTAGTTATACACAAGTTACGTCCTTCAGCTTAGAAACAATCAGTTTTTGTCCAAAATGTCACGTCGCACGCATTGACGTCAATAAAGTGTTAAAGTATGGTCCACTGCACGAACTTGGGCCGGCCCGCCCACTCCTAAAGATAATTTGGCGTTTGAGCGGTGTCATCACCGCTCAAAAGTCAAACCATGTGTGAGAGCAAGCAGGCCAGTATAAATTCGTGCAGTAATCCATTGTTCGCACGTTAGCTTCGAATCTATCAGCACCATTAAGTGCTGCAACTTTCCTTCCTACTGAATATTTGGTTGATTTCACTAGATTTAGAGAATATTACTGGATATCATTGTAATATTTAAAAGAAGCAAATCTGTTTTGATAAAATTACTAATTTCAATATATTTAATTATTGTATATTCCTGAAATTATAGTAAATTTAGTACTTATTCAAAATCAACCAAAAAATGTGGGGAAAAAGGCCCAAACAGCATTTTCAAGTCTACTGGCAATAAAAAGGTTTCAAACCCTGTCACAAAACCAATAATATTTCTACTAGGATTTGCAATGATCATCAAAACCTTCTCAAATCCAACCGACTTGGAACTATTGCTTGGGTATAGAATCTATTGAGCCCCGGCGGTCCCTCCGTGTTTATCGAGCATGTCTGATGAATATGCCAAAACATATGATCAGCCATACTCCATCTGCAGCAGCCGGTTCGTGATGAACCGTTTGAGGCGGATTAAAGTGTTAAAAAGGTGATATGATTCACTAAAGAATACTACATTACAATAACCTTCACTTTAATACCGTCAAACCCTGCGAACTTGGCCAGGGTACTTCAATATCCAGGAAATTGCACCAAAAAGGTACCGAAAATACCGTTAAAATATAGTTAGAACAATACTCTACAACTTTGCCGAAGACACTACGGTGTTTAAATTGCGTATTTCAAAGTTATTCAGCAATTTTCGTTAAAAAAATCACGAAAAAATACAATATTTTTACGATTTTTCATGTAAAAGTCATGTAATTTTACATTGTTCTACGTGACTAATTTAATGAGCTATTGCTCCTATGTGTTACGAACATTTCGTCCATACATCATTTTAGTGTAGAAATTCGTTTTCATTGACTAATTATCAAAAGTTTGTCACGTTGATACTAAAAATTGTACAGAGTTGCCAGCACAAAATAAAACAAAGTTACCCATGAATTAAACGTCATTACACTTCTTTGTCTCATCTGCATCAGTTTAAGCTTGGTGCAGATGGTTGAGCATGAGATTGTCGATTCGAAGATTCGAGGTTCAACTCCTGGAATAGGATTTTTTTTTGCATCTCGATCCAGCTATTCGTTGATGAAACTACGCATTGCATCTCATTGCAATTTGGCATCATAGCATTGTTTCGAAACCGTAGAGTGCATAGTAAGAATGAAGTTTCCCTTCATCGTATAGTTGTGCTGATTTGTGGGTAGATAGATGATAACAAGTAAGCTCCACCCACAGTTGTCTGTAAAATGTTGCATCCAGAAGCAATTTTATCATCGTATTGAATTGTTTCAGCTAAATTGATCATTATCAAACAGATGCTCAATATTTCGCCCAGCTGATCTCGTCGACATGATTTATTGTCAATAAGTATAAACTAAATATCTAGCTAGCCTGGAATGGGCTTAATTGGCAGGTCCCGATCATTATTATTTGAGAGATTGCGTGTAAGCCATGGCAGATTCATCATCCTAACTGCTACAAAGAAAGAAAAAAAAGATTATCATGTATTTGAACTTGAACCTGGGACCTTCTGATCCGCAGGCTCGCGCCTTACCATCTGCAACATTTCAGATACTTAAATCGAAAGACTTTAGAATACGATGGCATGACGTCTTAATCATGGGTAACTTTGATTTAATTCGTGCCGGTAACTCTGTGCGATTTTTAGTATCAACGCGACATACTTTTGATAATTAGTCAATGAAAACGAATTCCTATACAAAAACGATGTATGGACGAAATGTTCGTTACACAAAGGAGTAATCGCTAATTAATTTAGTCACGTAAAATAATGTAAAATTACATGACTTTTATATGTAAAATCTTTTCGGAGCAGTTTTGTGAATTTTTGAGTAAATTTCTGTGAAAACAGCTAAAAAAACACAAAATCAATTTGATACACCTCTAAATCTTAATCAATTTGGCTCAATTTTGGACTGAAGACTTGGTTTTGCATGTGGATTGATAATTTGATGTGTCACGGAGAATCGGAGAAAAAAAAGTTTCAAAGTGAACAGGTCTATTATACACGGATAGTACTGTCTGTGTCTACCTGTGTAAAATTCTCATGTGATTTGATATAAAAAAACACACACATGCAAAAATAATCGGTTGTAAATGGAAAACAAGAAAAAAAAACAACCAAAATGATAGCACCTGTTTAAGAAAAAAAAATCTTAAAACCTAAATTATGATATTTTTAGATGATTCCAGATGCTACATGTTATCGTCGCCTTTTGCCTTTTCCATCATCCTAATCGAGAAAACGCAATCCAAGAATCAACTGCTCCGATTACAATAGCAAATTCTAACAGCTTCTGATCCGCTAAGAAGGATGTGTTGCTGTAATTCGCGCCCATTTGCCAACACAAAAAAAAGAAACCCAACAAAGCATTGCTCAGAGAACGAAACGAACTAGAGGGGAACAAACCTGGTACTTCATAATAAAGAAATTAAAAAGTTCATACCGATTAAATCGTTCGGCTCATGTGGCCCGTATCAAACGGAGGAATGGTCTTGTTTCTTTCTGTTGTGTGTATGTATCATCGGGTATTAACGATTCGACGGAAGGTAATCTCCTCCCAGCAAGACCATTCGAACGGACAAGGAATCCTCACAGCGTGATCATATCCTTCCATTCATTCGATCAGGATTCCAAGTGTGCAAAAGGTGAGACGGACGACGGCGACGACGACGGCAATTCGGTAGGCCTTTGTGTGAGGACAAGAGCGTTTCACAGATTTCGATTCACGATTCGCGATTGACCTCGGCTTCTTGTGTGTCACATGGGGATCCTGTTTTGCAATCAATATCGGCAGGGTGACCCCGTGCCTGGCATTTATCTCAATGGGATGCAACCCAGCCTTCCCGGGGTCGGGTGTCTGCATGGGAATTTCCGAACATGTGTAATTATACGGCGGTGAATAATTTTCAGTGGAAGACTTTCGGCAGAAAAGGGGATGATCTTGTCTCAGTGTGCTCCAGGGAAGTGATGGGCTGGACACATTGTTTTCATCGTCGAATAAGACCCCACACAGTTGATATGTATGGGAATTTTGCTGGATCCGGTAGCGGCGTGTGACTTGTTGACTTTGGTTGGTGGGAACGGAAGCAAATCAAGTGAGGCGTGGTTGCTACATTCCATTGGAATCCTGGGAACGCATTCGAATACTCCTAGCTATATGAATGATTCATTAGTTTGCGATTTGCAGGATGGTATCACACCTCAGCAAAAATTGATAGCCGACTAATTGCTTCACCACCGTCGACATTCTGCGATTCCATCCACGTAGTAATGAGGCAATAATTTTCCCATTAATATTAATGATGTTCGCAGAAATTTCCACTTTTGCAATTTTCATCGGAATGATGATGGTGCTAGGCTTCTACGATACAGTGACCCCACAATTTATGAATCGGCAAAAATGACCACAGTTTATGGATCACTCCATTTGATCAACATGGTGATCATACGCGCCAACTTGTGACGTAGTTGGGGGGGCAAGGCCTCTCAAAACCAATGAAATTCGGATAATATCGACGCAGTTCATCTAGTTTAGGCATATTCACGTGAAAATTAGTGCATTGAGCTGAAAAAAGTTTAATATTGCCCAATTTTGGAGAGCTTCGCCCCCCCCAACTACGTCACAAGTTGGCGCCTATGATGGTGATTCATAAATAGTGTACAAAATTTAAGGTGATTCATCGGTGTGGGGTAACTGTACATGATACGCGCGAAAATGAGCTTGTCACCCGCGTCCTCCAACGCATCGTTATCCTGTGTGTGTACTAGTATAGCTTGAAATACTTCCCTGCTGAAAGGCAAAAAAAAAACGACAGAAAATGAAACGATGAAAGCAATGAATACCGAAGTGAAAATAATTGCACCGGTACACACAATCATCATCGCGCTATCATTTCCTTTGGCATGTTTTTCTCATTTATGGTCGTGGATATTTCATGGCAACCATTAGGATGGATGATGACAGACCGTATACCTACCTATTCAATCATGGGTGTGAACAAATAACGAAGGTGAGGTTATTAAAAATAGCGTTTCAAAAGCTGACTATAGTGGGTATCGCGGACTTACAAGTATTTTACACATTTGCTCAAAGTGTACTTAAAAATAATGAACTTCATTAAGACACAAAGTCTGATCATGTGAGGTGAACGTCTTGTAATTATATTTAAGTAGTTTTACTTATTCTCCATGCAGATAGGAGTAATATTTTTTACTGTTACGTTACAATTATAATACAAAGTAAAGTTTAATAAAAAATTCCTCCACTCTCGGCCGCGTCCCACATTTACGTGATCGTTATGCACCTAGTCCTCCCATATTTCGCGTACCTCTTCAGGTATTCTTGTACCATCTGGATCTCTTGTGCACCAGTTTTGCAGGGTTGTTGTCCAGCATTATCACAACATCGTATCCTTACAGTTTTTGCGACCTTCCGGGTGCTAGATTTGCTGTAGAGTGTAGCGAGCTCGAGGATCATTCTTCGCCATCACACACCGCCAAAGATGGTCGTAAGCTCCCGATTCTCGAACACTTCAAGAGCTTGCATGTTCTTCTCGAACATATTCCAGGTCTTGTATCCGAAGAGATCCACCGGTCTGGTCAGCGTTTTTTGTATGGCACATTTAGCGAGAGTGAATCTTTTCCGGGTAGATGAATTTTTCAACCATCTCGAAGCTGCCCTCGTCAATCGTAACAATGTTGCCTAGACTTGCCCTGTCGTTCGCGATCCCGTCTGATAGCATGTGCTTCGTTTTTAACGCGTTCACCAACAGTCTGACTTTTGCTTTTTTACGTTTCTGGCGGTTGTACCGTTCCAAATGTTCTAGCGATAACATCCATGTGATCCGCAAAACAGATAAATTGGCTGAATAAAGTGAAAATCGATCCCTTACTCTTGAGCCTGAACTCATACATTTCAGGTAACAAACGACAAAAGATGATCTACGATTACTTTGTAGAGAGCATTCAAAATGACCATCGCTCTGAAGTTCTCACATTTCAAATAGTCGCCTTTCTCGTGAATCCCTCCACTCCTCCGGTAGTTCTTTCGTGTTTCATGGGAACGACTCAGCAGTTCCATTTCCTCGCACTCCGCTTCTTCCAGGCGGCGCTTTTCTCTGAAAGAGGCGGGTCTGCTGTTTCCGCTTCTGTTTATAGCGTTCCCCGTTCTGTCGGGTTTCTTGCTGCAGCATTACCGCCCGTGCTGCGTTCTTCCCATCTAAAATCACTCTGTACTCCTTGTCGGTCCACTCGTTTCGTCGACTTCTTTCCACGTACCCGATGGTGCTCTTCGCTGCGTTGTGGATGGCTGCTGGCACTGTCCTTCAGTAGTCCTCTAGAGGGGCCACATCGAGCTTGCCCTCGTTTGGCAATGCTGTCTTGAGATTCGGGGCGTATGTCGAGATGACATTCGGTTGCTTCAGTCGCTTTAGGTTGTACCATAGCGGACGCCGGTAGCGTTCATTGTTGATGACGGAAAGCTTTGGGTGTAGTTTGACCATCACCAGGCAGTGGTTAGAGTCGATATCAGCGCCACGATAGGACGGAATCACATATTCATCACGTTCTGATTTTGTACCGACTTCTCAACCCTCTAAGCAGAATTCCCTCTTCAAATGAGTGTAATCAGTTTTCAATTCCTCCCTGTATGCTTATCCTTTGACAGATACGTGTATTTCGACTTCCACTTGTAATCTTCCTCAGTGTCAGTTATCCACTCGCTGATAACTGTTATCCACTCGTGGATAACTGGTACTGCACGGTGTCAAAATTTCGATTATTATCAAACTTTCATGTACCTCGGATTTTTCTTCATAGAATGTTAGAATTTCGGCTATCATGTATAAATGCAAAATTTGAAAATATTCTATTGGGAAAAATTTGAGTTAGATGAGTTTTTGCATATTTTCCATACTAAAAATCAATAATTACTATTTTAGCCCAAAAAACGTCCCATACAAAATGTATGGAAAAATTTTCGCCGATGAAATATTTTCTAGTTTTCCGATTATGAATATATAGCCGAAATACTATTCATTTTCGAAGAAAAATCCGAGGTACATGAATGTTCGATAATAATCGAAATTTTGACACCGTGTACTGAGGAAGATTACGAGTGGTAGTCGAAATACTCATATCTGTCAAAGGATAAGCATAACAGACCGGGATTACAAGGTATAAAACTTATTACACTCATTCAAAAAAAAAAAACAGGCTCGGATTGACAAAAGGTACTTCTCTGAGATCATCAACGTTCAAAGATAATCTCAGAGAAGTACCATCTGTCAATCAGAACGTGATCAATATGTGAATCCATCTGCTGTGGTGATCTTCTGGTGTAACGATAGGAGTGGCCTAGGGAGTTGCTGTGTTGGAAAAAAGTGCTACGCATGGTCATGTTTTTGTAGACGGCCTCAGGTCAGGTAGGCCTCATATGATGATCTTGACGTCGTGGCTTGGACAGTCACCATCAGTGCTTCTGGCGTTGTGGGCTAGGCGAATGTTTAGATAACAATCTACACGAGAGAAGATGACACTAATGAGTAGTAATGACACATTCTACCGTGACGTTACAACGTTTTGACGTATTCGTAGTCAGATTTTCCACTATAACTCATGAAAACAAGCGTAAACCTTAAAATATTTTTTCATATTCGGATTCCTTGTAAAATTTCTGATATATTTGACCTATTGAACATTTAGTTTTCATTAGAAAAACGTGTTCAAAATGCGTATTTGTAGCGTGACGTTACAACGCGCTAGAATCCGACCCTCTCTAACGCGCTACCAACATCTTAAAAAATCTGCTCGGATATTTATGATATTCTGAATTTTTTTTGCACCATTGCAATTTATTGGTTTGTTCTTCAATTCAATGGAATAAAACATTTATATTTCGGATTTGTTTTTGGGTAATCGACTTTTACATTTCGTGACGTTACAACGCCCGTTCAGTTTCAAACAGGGTTCTGCTCGCGTTGTAACGTCACGAAAATGCACATCATGTTAAAATCAGAATAATCAGCCAAATTTGCCCGAATTTGTGAATATATTATTGCATTATCTTCACTGCTTCAAGGGAAACTTTATTCTATTGAAAATCCGTTTTGTGATAAATGGCTCGGAGGGCCAAGTTATTGCTATCAATAGTATGAATACTCTTTCTTGAAGGTTAATAACACCGGCACCCATCATCGCTTTAGTTGATTCTATTCCATATTCTTCTAGTTTTGTTCCGAAGACTAGCGCGCTGAGATCCATTATTTTACACCGCCACATATTTAAAATTTGCAGCATATAACTCATCACGCCGTCGAGGTAAGACACTTTCTACCGTGACGTTACAACGTTTCTACGCATTCGTAGTCAGATTTTTCACTATAATTCATAAAAACGTCTGTAAACCTCAAAATATTTTGTCATATTCAGATTCCTTGTAAAATTTCCAATATGTTTGAGCTGTTTAACATAAAGTTTACATTAGAAAAACTTGTTTAAAATGCGTATCTGTAGCGTGACGTTACAACGCGCTAGAATTCGACCCAACCAACATCTTGAAAAATTAGCTCGGATTTTTATTTCAAACTGAAAATTTCTCCCACAAATTTATTGATTTGTTCTTCAATGCAGTGAAATAAAACATATACATTTCGGATTCGTTCTTGGATTTTTACATTTCGTGACGTTACAACGCCCGTTCAGTTTTAAACACATGCGACGTCACGAAAATGCGCATCATTTTAGAATCAGAATAATCAGCCAAAATTACCCGAATTTTTGAATATATTATTGCATTATTTTCACTGCTCCAAGAGCAACTTTATTCTATTGAAAATCCGTTTTGTGATAAATGGCTCGGAGGGCCAAGTTATTGCTTTCAGCAGTATGAAAACTTCTTCATGAAGGTTAATGGTACCCATCTTCGGCCTAGTACCACCCATATTCATCTCATTTTGTCCCAAAGACTAAACCGTTGATATTCATTACTTTGCCCCGCCAGATATTTAGATTTTGCAGCATAAAACTAATCATGCCGTCGAGTTAAACATTTTTTCAATAATTTATGCAATGTCATTGATTCAATTAAAAACGCTTCAAGATGTGCGAGTAGTTATTGAACCAAAGACATACCTGAGGATCTGCATTCCACTTAGGGGCATCAATTTCTGTGATTCCAGAGACAAATAGACCTAATTCTGACAAAAAAAAAACCATCCTATATGAGTCATAATTACATAGAGTTAGTGTCTTTGGCAAAGTTGTTTGATAAGTCAAAAACTTACAGCTGATTTACTATTGGATGTGGAATTCTGATACACTGGGCGACGCTAATTAAAAGTTTACAATAGTTTACAAATAATTAGAATTTCTCAAAAAAAATTCAACAAATTTTGACTAATTGAGAAACTATTTTTTGACAAAATTTTTGGGCACTTTATAAAAAGTTACAACATGTTGAATATTTTTTGAATAAATATAATGTGCATCATTTTTCAAAATTTCAACTACCACTAGTCAGTTAGAAACTTGAACCAAACGGCTTTTAAACTGAAAATTCTTGACAAGATAAACAATTTCGTAGGTGTTACGCCTGTATGTCGGTGATTCTTGTTATATCGAAAATAGATGTAACACTGACGTAATATCCATTCCATATATTTCAAGATCCTAACTATTTAGACAGTTGGTGTCCTCGACAAAATTGTTTGGCTGGTCAAGAACTTTCAATCGATGGGCCGTATGATTTCAAATCCTTCCACTAGGAGGCGCTAGAGGGCATACTCATTTTAAGTTTTACTTATCTCAGGATCGTGATTAATTAAAAAGATGGTTGCTTCATTAAAGTTGTTTGGTAGATCAAGGACTTTCAGTTTAATAGCCGTATGGTATTAATTTCTGCCACACAGTGGTGGTAGTTGCAAATTTTCAAAAGAATGCCAATTTTATTAATTACCCAAAACACATTCAACAAGCCGTAACTGTTTTATAAAATATATCAAAAATTTTCAAATTTTGACTGATAGTTCCTCATCTTGTTATCTGTAATTTCTACAAATTTGGACTTGATTGGTTAGCTCTACACAAATATGGGGCGCTTTAAGCAGAATCATGTTTTTGACTGTTGTTCTATTAACTCTTATATCTTAGGAATAAGTAAATCAAAGCAAATTAAATTTTGAAAGTTAAGAATTATATATTGATCTTTGATTACTATTTGATTTGAATACAATGTGTCCAAAGTGAAAAAAGTAAAATACTTTTCAAGAAAATCTAATCCCTTTACTGCTTTTGCAAAATGGAAACTAACGTCTCGTGGCAATATCTCGCATCTATTGGTAAATCAACTGCAAGTCCATTACTTACCAAACAACTTTGCCGAAGAAATCGTATTTCTATGTAATAGGGATTCTGAGATGAAATTTAAAATTTGTAAGTGCTTTAGCGCCGCCTGTTGGTGAACTTTAAATCCAACTATCCATCAACTGTAAGTATTTGACCAACTTAATAACTTTGCAATTTCGTCAGTGTTTGTCTGTTGGCTACTCATATCACAGAAATTTTCGGTTTGAGTGGTATTTGATCACGATTAAAAATTTTACAATATCACAGTACAATTACATCGTAGATTTTGGCCAAACACCATCTCCCACGTCCTTCAAAAGTCTAAGTAGTTCATGAACGGGCAATGGTACGCAATTTATAAACGATATCTTGAAAAAGAGCTCATACACAACGAGAACGAAACTGTTTTGAATATAGAACCAAGTATAGAACTACGTTTGTCCAATTCAGAAGCCGTCTAAGCCAGAAAGATTTGGTATTTTCCACAGAACTTTTTTTCCGTGACGTTACAACGCAAACTTCAACCAGGTGAAACTCAGGCTTCCGTGAACCGATTTTCTTTCTTTTAGTCTCATTTGAAAGATCTTTTCGAGTACAAAGAGCATACAAAATTTTATATTCGTAACGTTTTCCGTATTTGAATAAAATTTAAAAATGTTGATTTTTCGTGACGTTACAACGCAATAAAAACCCATACTATGATCAGCCATATTTCAGAGTTGTAAAGTTTTCCGATTAAAAATCTTTTTATGCTAAAAAATCTACATACATTTATCTACCAATGATGGAAGAGTTTTGAAAAATCAGTGTATTGGTGTTTAAAATACGACAGTTTGAGTGAAAAGTGTGCCCAAATGACTTAAAATCACGATTTTAATGTTAATCTTAATCGTCGTTCAATTTATATTTATTGTCATACTAATATCATGTCGAATACATTTTTGGATGGCAAAAGTAATGTAGAATGTGATAAAATGTCAAATATGCCATAACTCAACTTTGAAAATTTGGTATTGATGATACGGGGCCCGTAGAATGTGTCAATATATTTTATGTTGAACTGTTGTGACTTTCTCTATCTAACAGCATTCTTCTTCTTCTTCTTCTTCTTCTTATTCTTCTTCTTCTTCTTCTTCTTCTTCTTCTTCTTTATGGCTCTACGTCCCCACTGGGACTTGGCCTGCCTCGCTTCAATTTAGTGTTCTTTGAGCACTTCCACAGTTATTAATTGAAGGGCTTTCTTTGCCTGCCATTGCATGAATTTGTATATTGTGAGGCAAGTACAATGATACACTATGCCCAGGGAATCGAGAAAATTTTCCCGACCGGACGGGAATCGAACCCGCCGTCTCCGGATTGGCGATCTAAAGCCTTACCCACTAGGACTAACTGGAGACAGCATTGAAACGGCTAGTTTGGCATAGCCCGATGTTTCGGTCCCGTGTATTGAGCCTTTTTCAAGGGATAAGCAGTCAATCGTCTCTCGTTATGCGGTTTTTGAATCCAGTTTGAGAGTTGGAGCTCCTTGTAATGCCATTAAACAAAAAACATGTAAATTTTTCTTGTAATTTTTGGGAAAACTTGCACTGCACACTACAGATCACAGCGAGCGACATACTGATGAACCGTTGAAACGGGATTTCAAGACGTTTGTCCTTAACATAGGGATCAGACACCGTCGTGGGCCAGTCCTTCTGGAAAATAAATCCTCAGATGTGTAGAACCAAGCCATCCCTTCCCCCGTCAGCCTACGACTAAAGTTCCCTCTGAAGTTGCGGTACCACACGGAAGTAGGGTTAGGAGTTGCTGGGCATAGGCTAAACTATCGCAATGGGATCTGAACTCAGCCTTTGCCGTGCCAGCATTCACTTTAGTGTCGCTGGCTGAGGTGACTTTATGTAGGTACACAATGTGTACTACACATATAGGAAACGAATGTCACCAGTATTTTCGAATATCTCGCCTTCGTTGGCTAGGGAGTCCACTCATGCTCTTTGGTTCCGTCAACATAAGTATTCCACTTCCTTCTCAAGAGCCTAATAGCGCTGACTGGCTACGGCTCTGGCTCCTCATGTTTTCACTCGCTCTTTCGCGGCTTTGGCGTATCATATGCGATTCATTGCTTTCTCTGGGTGCGTGACTCATTTGATTTTCTACGCTTCCATCTTCTGAAGTATCTGCAGCACTATTCTCCAGGTTCTCGACGAAGGACCTTCCCACCCCCGTCTTTCAATCGGCATGTGTTGAACTGGTGCCCGATGGATCCTTGCAATGCGCAGCCGAACCTCGCCAATAAGGAGATGAAGGTCAGACGCAATGTCGGCGCTACGTTTGTTCTACACGTTAAGAAGGCTCCATACCCCATGTTACTGTGTGCACTGGTCGATAGGGAAAGAGCGATCCCCAAATCACCATGTCATTGTTGCCACAAAATTCTGTAAACAGCTCTCTGTTCTCGCTCATTTCTCCGAGACCATGGCGCCCCATGACGCTCATACTCCGATTTTTTGGATCCAACCTTCGCGTTGAAGTTGCTCATGACGATCTCGATATTACCTTTTGGAATCTTATCCACGACAGCAGTCAGTTGGATGTACAAGTTCTCTTTGTCATGCATTTCGGCAACACGGTTTCGAACCCGTTTTCTGATCTGGCCACAATGATGTTTTCATGAATATGTTTCCACTTCGTGAGCGCAGCGTGGGAGTGAGCGCTGAGCAGGAAACCAACTTCACGGTGACGAAAAGCGTGTTCGTCTCGTAGGCAAGAGTATATCAGAATTTGACCCGATGCCAAATTGTGTTCAGACATCGCTCCGCTCCGTCCTAGGATCTCAAGCTTCAAACGGCATGCCTCATTGACTAGTTGTTCCAGTTTACCCTGCCAGGCTAGAGTTAATACATTCCAGATTCCGTTTCCTGTTCATTGTTTCGCGTTAAAAGTCGTTACCGTTGAATCAGCTTATAATCTTTCACTTTCTTATAAAAGGTTTTATCACAGACAAACAGACGTAACTCTTAGAGAAAATTCATCAAAACCTTTTGCCCGGTGTCATTTTCATGAGCACACTGCCACCTGTTGGTAGAACCGCGTGCGACACTGTCGGCCATGATGGATTTTGATTTGACGTTATGCTGACACGCACACTACTACACAAATTGCCTATAATTTTCGTTTGCATCATTCTGCAACGTCAAAGCGATCGAACACTAGCGGCTCTGCTGGAACGATCGCGCAAATCAAATGAAATTTGAATTGATCGTTAAATGCATGTGTCAAGCCGTTTTGAAGAGTGTTACGTCTGTTTGTCTGTGGTTTTAGAAACTTGCAATGCATGAGCGAAACTATATATCGATGTTTAATATTGTGACACAGAATGATACGTGCTCCTATAGGTACAGTCAGTACAGCAATATAACGAATGAAATAGAAATGACTTATGAAAATTGCAACCCAGTCTTCATATCAACATTCTTGTAGGAAAGTAAGTTTCACGGGTGGGTAAGAAAGCTTATGTTTTTGTTGGTCAAAATTTGTGCTTTACTCAAGGCAGATCAGTTGGTACAATGGTATGGATCTAGGCCGAGGTGACGTGTTCGAGGCTAAGGGTCAACAATTTTTTTTCTGATCATAGCCAATTTCGGACATCGTATTAAAGCTTGTATCCGCAATAATCGGGACACAGAGGTACAGCTGTAAAGTTTGTAATGAATCGGAGAAATTGGCCAAAAAATTGACTGGGAACTCTTTGGTGTATGTTTATTATGTGTGCCAAATTTCATAAAATTTGATGCATTACTTTTAGCTATGGATCAAAAACAAACAAACGTGGCTTTAAGTATTTTTTACAATCACGCTTAATTTCCATTCACATAGTAGATGTTTTTTTCCACTACTATTCAAAGTTCTGTGAGGATAACCATGAAATTTCGTAAGCAATTATGACACTATGACAGTGTCTCTTTATTGCAAAATTTCATCAACTTTGATCAATTGGTTTGAAAGTTACTGGTGGTGATAGGGGTGATTGTTACTGAAAATGTTTCGTGTTTTTCATGTGCAAGTTTTAGCTATTAATAGCTTTCGAATGTCTCAGCCAATTTTCATGAAATTTTCACAGAAGGTAGTTGATTATGTGTATATTATGCCTGCAGAATTTGATGCTTATTGGTATAGTACTTTCAACAGTACAATCGAAAAAATAAGGTGTGCTGAATAATGTCTGTCTGAGGGGCTAAAATCACGGTCAGTACAAATACATGTTTTGACTATAAAATTGTTGATAGTGCATGGATTTGTTTGAAATTTTGCCTATGTAAATCAAGTAGATAGAGTGGTTTGTGTTCGAAATTTCAGGCATTGACTTTGCCAAATTCAAAAGTTACAGCGCTGGGAAGCTAAACTAGGGGCTGTACAAAATTCAATTGCACGCGTTCTACTGTTTCATTGGTATAACAAAAAGTACAGAACCGATTCACATGAAATTTTTCAGGTGAAATGAACACATCTTGAGATGTTATCAGGCCGAATTTGAGCATATTTCATGAATCTTTTGCAGAGTTACAGCCGTATTTCTGTGTCCCGATTATTGCGGATACAGGCTTTATCAATCATAGGAAGTCGTATTTTTTTTTCCGATCGATTATTTATGGCATCGTAATAATGATCATAGCAAGTCGTGAATTCTCGTCAGAAGCATGTATAAAGCCTCCACTTTGGTACGTACATAGCAGTTTTGTGCACTTTATACGATTGAATAGGTTCTTATACACTCAAACCTCCATTTAGGTAGGATCTATTTAGGTAAAATCTATTTAGGTCCCTCCATTTAGGTAACGTTACCTAAATGAAATTTGATTGTGTTCAGATTAGTTGGAGTGCTTAAGATTAGGTATAAGGTTCGTTTACGAGAAATAAGTAGTGAGTGGTGTTAAGGGGATATTGGGGGAGGGGAGGGGGATGCAATGTAACCCCCCCCCCCTTCCATGCAGTGTTGAAAAGTGTCAGTATCCAGCGTCATTTCCAGCTGAAATTGAGATAAGCAACCATCCTTCCATCATTCAGTTGATATCAGGTCTGATGACGTCAAACCCGACATCAACCTATCATTCACCTGTTTTTATTTTGGCCACCAAACCCAACATAGACCCAACAGTTGCTCAATGTTGGTCCAACAATAGCCCAACATACGATAAAAATTGACCCGACTTTGGCCCGACATTCAATAATTTTTCAGTCTGGCGGAATTTTGCAGGGTTTTTCGTATTTCGTGCCCAGCTAGTCATTTGAATGACAATTCTGATCTAAGACCCTCCAAAACCCCCGAAAACGCCCCTGAAGCCCCTTCCCTCCTGAAACTCCTTGAAAGCCATCTGAAACTCCCTCCACATGACCCAAACATGACATCCTTTAAATCTATCAGTAACTCTTCCTTCTTAAACTTCTTTGCAACCTTGTACTCCATTTAGGTAATTAGGTAACTGAATTCATTTAGGTAAAAATTCTATTTGGGCAGTCCCGACTCGTTACCTAAATAGAGGTTTTGGTGTATAATAATGTATAACTCAAATTATACATCTATATATCTATCTATATATATATAAAAATGCAGTGGCATACGTGGGACCGCGCATAACTTGCGAACGGAAGGTCCGATTTTGATCGTCTTAGTTTTGTTCTGTTAGTTTTCACCCAAGGAAGGTTTATGAGGCAAAAAACATGGAAAAATTGAGAGTTTTTGAAAATCGATCTTCCATACGTTTTGTGACCGGGGACTTGGTCATGGATGGAAACTTGAAACGTCAAAAAACGCAGTAGGCAAGACAAAGTTTGCCGGGTACAGCTAGTTATCATATAAATGTTATTGCTGACTGCACCCCAAATTGGACTGACACAATAGTGTGCACACACTTTCAAAGTGTGATTGCAGTGCAGGGCCACATCGGATCGATTTGAGGTCTTCGGTGCACTTATTCCTTGTAAATGGAGGAATAAGTGCACCGAAGACGTCGAGACGATCCGAGGCAAATGTGCACTTTTATCACACTTTTTAGGCGTTCCAAAAAAAGTGTGATAGTCCAATTTGATGTGTCCAATGTAGTCTGCAATAACTGGGTAGTTATTTTCGTTATTCGACCGAAGGAATCATACCCCCGAAGCGGTAACCGCGGGTATAGCTTAGCTTAGGTTAGACTGACTGTATATGCCAATTGGCTTCTTTAGCGTTGTTGAGATAATTCCATATTCTGAATCTGCATGCCAAACAGAGCCGAAATCCAAATTTTCATGAATTTTGGTGCCAGGGAACCTGTTTAAAAATCAATTTGAAATTTGTATGGGAGCGATTTGTCGAATCACCTCGTCGCATTTTGTACTGGGTGGAGCTGTCAAAAGGTGATTTTGAAAAATCTCTTTGAAATTGATTTTAGGTACCAAAATAACGTTCTAAAAATCTGCAAAAAAAATCGTAGTGGCTCAGAAAAAGGTGCTCTTTCGTATAAAATCAAAAAATCGATACATTTTTCTTAATTTAAAAACCCAATTGGTTGCTCCTCCGTGATTGATTTGAACTAGTATGACTTGCCCTGAGATTCAACTGAATAAGAGGCTGGGACACTCCACTTATTCTCAAAGTATCAATACCGGCGCCGGCCAAGTCCTTACAGTTAATTGGAAAAGGGAAGGGAATGCTAGAAGGTAATGGTTGTTGCTATTAGAGACCGAGTGCACTCTGCGTCCCACAACCAGCACGGCTGCGGTATTTGTTAGTAGGGTAGGATATGAGATCTGGGAGTTACCTTTGGTTGGTGATGCGATCCATGGATAGGGGATATATTTAGATGATAGATTGTGGAATCAGAAGCAGTAGCCACTAGACCACCAAACCTGCCGAAGCGGTAACCGTCTGGCGGAGAAGAAAAAAAAAACAACAATGAAAAGAAGTCGTCTTTGCATGTCTCTATATTGAGCAAGATGTCGGTTCAGGAACAGGAAATAATAATAGGAATTTCTTTGACTATTTTTGTGTGTGCCACACGATGTAGGTATACATATTTGCAAAATTGCCGCTGGTAGAGGAAGGTTAATACCATTGGAAGTGCTTAAAGAATGCTGAGAAGTGGGCTTAGCTCCAAAAGGGACGTTACGCCAAGTTGAAGAACACAACAAAATTCGCGCTACGCTCAATAATTCCTTAATCGACCCATACAATTCACGAACAGATTAAGCCACCCCTTGGTGTCGTTATCGCGTAAAGGTAGAATTTAAATACACCTGACACATAATTGACAAATCTCTATTATTCTTCGACATCGTGATAATCGTGTAGGTGTGAACGATGTCACCTGGGCTACATTGCGATTCAATCACCACCGCCAGAAATAAAGGGATATTGTTTTGCAGCTGAAGCTTTGCTACGGCACAGATTACAGCTCAGTTATGGTTTGAATACTAATTCAAAGAGCTTGAATTGAATCCTGCTTCGCATTCGGGAAATTTCCCTAACGATGCTTCATTCTGTGTGCGGTGAACATATCAAGTGAAAATTTTCGCCCGATGAGCAAATTCCATCTAGTTTTCAACTATGGCACAAGTTCGGAATTGTTTGTCGGAAATTTAAACCGATGAACTGCTTCGACCCAAAACTCAACCTCAACCCATTTCTGTTGTTGAGGTGATGCTCTATACGGTTGGTTATGGTGTTGTCGCCTCGGTAACAGCATCTCTCAATGCAGAGCGTCAACCTGGCATCATCTTTCCGCATCCCAGAAGGAAATGGTATTTGAATCTTGATACGGTTCAGCACCTTGCCTGAATGGCCGGATTATTGTCCATTGTTCATTTTCTGCAGCGCAGTTCAAGCATTCGGTCGTGTAGCTACATATAGCTATATAGAGTTGCTCCGGGAAAACGACAATATGACGACGGCCAGACGGCAAATATCTCTTCCGTGACACCCTCCTCTATGGACAAGGTGTTGCGATTGCAGTAATCGAGAAGAGGAATTATGATGTCAGCTTATGAGAGGGAAGAGGAAACAGTATTTCTTATTACTGAACAGCTTGTAATACGACTGCTTATTTGATTGTTGGACTGATCTATCATTTCTATTTCGATATATGTTATATTATTGAATCGTTTTACATGAGCACAAGTTGCTATTTTTTATTCCCTTAAGAACAATGTCTAAGGCATTGTAAATTTAGTAATAAAAATCTTTAGGGTGTCGAGTTCAATTTTCCTTGACTGCGCATCTTTCGGACATATTTACAGTGTAAAAATCAAAATTAAAGACACTCTCATCACCTACACAATTATTCCAGAAGGATAAAGCTATCGTTTCGAATCCCATCAAAGATTAAAATATCCAATTTACAAATTGAAATGTGTCACCTCGCTTATCCCGACGAATGCTGTCATTTGCTCACCTTCCATATGATTGAATGAGCTCACCCCGGTCGGACGGATAAAAAGGACCAAAACTCAAGTGGCCCTAGAAGTAGGTAAACTTGTTCACATCTCAGATTGAATGGGAAAATGTGCCCCGATCCAATAGGGCGGTTCTCCGGACCTCCCCGGGTGAGCAGACAGACACATTTGTTTAACTAGTGAGATTGGAAAAAATGGCTGTTCGCCGCCGTTAGTCAGTCGCCATTCAATCCAATTGGCACCCGCTAGCAACCGACGGACGACCATCAGTTTGCCACCCACTCGAGGACCGTCTGCGTCTTTTCGCACACACAGACCCTCTTGCGCTTGCCTATACCTACCAAACACCATCTCTGCACAATGAATACCGGTGGAGCATGAAAATTGCATATCTCCATTTGAAATTCATAGCTCGCTCTTTTTTTCGCACTTGCCATGGCGATCGCTTTCAGCGGTGCTTTCACTAGGAATCGGCAGGGTTGCCAGTGTTGCTACATATATGTCTAACACTTCTTACATTCGATTCTGGTAACTCTATCCAATCCGTGCGGTGTGTCCTTGACAAAAGCCTGTCGTGTGGAACGAGTCAGACCTCTTCGGTGTCTGTCGCGTTGGAAAAGTGTTGGAAAAATCAATTTTCATTTAACAAACAGAATGAAGTTCACACTTTTTCAGCACTACCTCTCCCGCGCCCACCGCGTTCTCGACCGAGGCTTTTCTACACGCCTCCAGAACCAGACACACGCGCATCATCATCAAACGCCATATGGCAGTTGGTGTCTCTGCTCTAAACTGATGGCGGACGATACGACGCCGGGGTTCATCTCGCAGTCTTGTCACACACACTTGACAAAGTACCTGAGAGATCTCTTAACACATCTGGCTGGATGGCTGGCTGGCTGGTGCGTCGCTGCTGTTCAGGTTGACGCCATATGCAGTCCATGCCCGAGGACTGCGATGAGGTGGTCTATACATGCATGGAAAATAGACATCAAGTGTGTTCACGGGTTGGCTGAAGATACACAAAACGGCAACCCTGAGGGGTCATTTCAACGGTGAACGCGTGAAAATGTTGAGATTGCTATCATTCGTGATAGATAGTGGGCAAATGTTTGCTTATGAGAGGATTTGTATTGATTAAAAAACAAACAAGGCATTTTCTTCTTCTCCATTTTAGCGTTACGTTTCCATTGAAACAAACACTGCATATCAATAGTTGCAGAATAAACCCGCTTTCTGAAATACATCCCGCTTTCAGCTTATGTCAAAGTCGCGATGTTACTCATATATACTCATATATGATCAGAAGACATACAGACAGACAGACAGACAGACAGACAGACAGACAGACAGACAGACAGACAGACAGACAGACAGACAGACAGACAGACAGACAGACAGACAGACAGACAGACAGACAGACAGACAGACAGACAGACAGACAGACAGACAGACAGACAGACAGACAGACAGACAGACAGACAGACAGACAGACAGACAGACAGACAGACAGACAGACAGACAGACAGACAGACAGACAGACAGACAGACAGACAGACAGACAGACAGACAGACAGACAGACAGACAGACAGACAGACAGACAGACAGACAGACAGACAGACAGACAGACAGACAGACAGACAGACAGACAGACAGACAGACAGACAGACAGACAGACAGACAGACAGACAGACAGACAGACAGACAGACAGACAGACAGACAGACAGACAGACAGACAGACAGACAGACAGACAGACAGACAGACAGACAGACAGACAGACAGACAGACAGACAGACAGACAGACAGACAGACAGACAGACAGACAGACAGACAGACAGACAGACAGACAGACAGACAGACAGACAGACAGACAGACAGACAGACAGACAGACAGACAGACAGACAGACAGACAGACAGACAGACAGACAGACAGACAGACAGACAGACAGACAGACAGACAGACAGACAGACAGACAGACAGACAGACAGACAGACAGACAGACAGACAGACAGACAGACAGACAGACAGACAGACAGACAGACAGACAGACAGACAGACAGACAGACAGACAGACAGACAGACAGACAGACAGACAGACAGACAGACAGACAGACAGACAGACAGACAGACAGACAGACAGACAGACAGACAGACAGACAGACAGACAGACAGACAGACAGACAGACAGACAGACAGACAGACAGACAGACAGACAGACAGACAGACAGACAGACAGACAGACAGACAGACAGACAGACAGACAGACAGACAGACAGACAGACAGACAGACAGACAGACAGACAGACAGACAGACAGACAGACAGACAGACAGACAGACAGACAGACAGACAGACAGACAGACAGACAGACAGACAGACAGACAGACAGACAGACAGACAGACAGACAGACAGACAGACAGACAGACAGACAGACAGACAGACAGACAGACAGACAGACAGACAGACAGACAGACAGACAGACAGACAGACAGACAGACAGACAGACAGACAGACAGACAGACAGACAGACAGACAGACAGACAGACAGACAGACAGACAGACAGACAGACAGACAGACAGACAGACAGACAGACAGACAGACAGACAGACAGACAGACAGACAGACAGACAGACAGACAGACAGACAGACAGACAGACAGACAGACAGACAGACAGACAGACAGACAGACAGACAGACAGACAGACAGACAGACAGACAGACAGACAGACAGACAGACAGACAGACAGACAGACAGACAGACAGACAGACAGACAGACAGACAGACAGACAGACAGACAGACAGACAGACAGACAGACAGACAGACAGACAGACAGACAGACAGACAGACAGACAGACAGACAGACAGACAGACAGACAGACAGACAGACAGACAGACAGACAGACAGACAGACAGACAGACAGACAGACAGACAGACAGACAGACAGACAGACAGACAGACAGACAGACAGACAGACAGACAGACAGACAGACAGACAGACAGACAGACAGACAGACAGACAGACAGACAGACAGACAGACAGACAGACAGACAGACAGACAGACAGACAGACAGACAGACAGACAGACAGACAGACAGACAGACAGACAGACAGACAGACAGACAGACAGACAGACAGACAGACAGACAGACAGACAGACAGACAGACAGACAGACAGACAGACAGACAGACAGACAGACAGACAGACAGACAGACAGACAGACAGACAGACAGACAGACAGACAGACAGACAGACAGACAGACAGACAGACAGACAGACAGACAGACAGACAGACAGACAGACAGACAGACAGACAGACAGACAGACAGACAGACAGACAGACAGACAGACAGACAGACAGACAGACAGACAGACAGACAGACAGACAGACAGACAGACAGACAGACAGACAGACAGACAGACAGACAGACAGACAGACAGACAGACAGACAGACAGACAGACAGACAGACAGACAGACAGACAGACAGACAGACAGACAGACAGACAGACAGACAGACAGACAGACAGACAGACAGACAGACAGACAGACAGACAGACAGACAGACAGACAGACAGACAGACAGACAGACAGACAGACAGACAGACAGACAGACAGACAGACAGACAGACAGACAGACAGACAGACAGACAGACAGACAGACAGACAGACAGACAGACAGACAGACAGACAGACAGACAGACAGACAGACAGACAGACAGACAGACAGACAGACAGACAGACAGACAGACAGACAGACAGACAGACAGACAGACAGACAGACAGACAGACAGACAGACAGACAGACAGACAGACAGACAGACAGACAGACAGACAGACAGACAGACAGACAGACAGACAGACAGACAGACAGACAGACAGACAGACAGACAGACAGACAGACAGACAGACAGACAGACAGACAGACAGACAGACAGACAGACAGACAGACAGACAGACAGACAGACAGACAGACAGACAGACAGACAGACAGACAGACAGACAGACAGACAGACAGACAGACAGACAGACAGACAGACAGACAGACAGACAGACAGACAGACAGACAGACAGACAGACAGACAGACAGACAGACAGACAGACAGACAGACAGACAGACAGACAGACAGACAGACAGACAGACAGACAGACAGACCCCCTGTTGGGACAGCAACGGAAAGTTATTCGGATGGTCTCGTAGCACGACTCGTTTGTGGGTTCCACATGAATCAGCTTTTTAGCTGCAATATATTTTAATCCAATTAGCACATAATTGAACATTAAATGGATAGTTTTACTTACATTTCTAGTCCTCAAATTCAAATCTGTCCACTGTCCAACAATTTTAATCTAGGTTTTAATGACTTTTAACTAGTTTTAGGATATATTTTAACAATTCAATGTGTTGTGTTCTAGTTGTAAGCCAATTCTGTTTGTTTTGTCTGCATGTAGCTATAGTTAGGTAGGGATAATTCAATCAATTCTGCATGACACATTCAATACTGTTGCGCACGTTGTCGACTCTTACATACTACGATCTTCTACTGTGAGTGGATCGAGTGACCCTGTCGCACCGGGGTGCAGGTTTCTGCTCGTTCGGAACATCCCCCGACCCGTATTGCTTGAAGTCTACTTCAGCGGTACCTCCTACTTCCAAAACTGCCAGTTTCGCTACCGACCGCACCAGCAATCCTGCACTGGATGTCGCTACTTCCGCATTGCGTATACGGCCGTCCCGTCCTGGAAACACGCGAACAACTCGTCCTCTGACCCAGCCATTCCGTACTCGATCCTCCACAACAATCACTAGATCGCCAACTTGTACGGGTTTGTATTCTCTGAACCACTTGGTGCGTTTCGTGATCGTTGGAAGATATTCCTTGATCCACCGAGCCCAGAATCTGTCTAACAGTTGTTTGCACAGGTCCCAATTACACCTTGCTGTCGCCCTCTCCTCGATCGGTTCTCTGGCCGGCTGATTGACGCCGCTAGTGCTCAGCATTAGGAAGCAGTTCGGTGTGAGGGCTTCCTGCTCTTCAGAATCGATTGGGAGGTATGTCAGCGGCCTCGAGTTCACGATGGATTCCGCTTCCACCAGGAGCGTACGGAGGGTCTCATCATCCGGCTTGCCCCCGATTGACAGTGATGCCAGCGCGCCTTTCACCGACCGGACCATGCGCTCCCAAGATCCCCCCATATGCGGCGTGGAAGGTGGATTGAAACGCCACTGTGTATCCGTATTGGTGAAGGTACTAGCGAGGTTGCTGTTGATCTGCTGGAGTTCCATCTTCAGGTCACGGTTTGCACCCACAAAGTTCGTTCCTCTATCGCTAAAGATTTCCCTCGGGGCCCCCCTCCGTGCAACGAAACGCCTTACCGCCATCTTGCAGGACTCCGTTGTGAGGTTGTGCACCACTTCAAGATGCACTGCGCGTATGGTCAAGCAGGTAAATAACGCGACCCAACGTTTCACCTCGCTGCGTCCCTGCTTCACCAACATCGGCCCGAAGTAGTCCACGCCGACGTAAGTGAATGGCCTAACGTGCGATACCGTCCTTGCTTGTGGCAATGGAGCCATTCTCGGGATTTCTGGAACTGCCTTGTAGACTTTGCACCACTGACACAGCTTTCCGGCCTGCTTGAAGGCAACTCTCATCTCCGACACGTGGAACCTTTGACGCATCTCATTTACCGCTGTTTCCGCATTGCAGTGCTTGTACTGCCGATGGTACCAATCGACCAGAAGTGTAGTGCCGCCGTGTCGCTTGGGCAGAATAACTGGGAACTTAAAGTCGAACGAAACCTGCTGTGCACCTGCGATTCTACCGTCCATTCGCATATTCTACCGTCCATTCGCATGACGTCCTGCTCGTCCAGAAAAGGAGAAAGCTTGCGAATCTTGCTGGTCCTGTCCAGCTGCAGTTGTTCACCAGCGGGAAGTTGCTGATTACGCTTGAGAATAACGATCTCGTCCCCGAAAGTTTCGTGCTGGATAAGCTTGAAAATGGTTGTCTCCGCTCGTTGTAGTTCATCTCGAGTTAGCCATTCCGTACAACTTGTAGGCTGCTTCTTGACTTTGCAACGAAGATTGCGCACGAACCTGTGCACGTAGGCTAAAGCGCGGACCAGGCGCTCCCATTTTGAGAACCGCCCAAACTGCAACAGTTGTTCCTGGGCTACGTCGTGATGAAGGTGAACCGGACGAAGCTCTTCAGACGACTCGTTGCCTTTCATTGTTTGCTGAGGCCACGAATCCGGGTGCTCGTAGAGGAACTTTGGAGCTTGAAACCAGCGACTGCCGGAAGTGATATCGGGGCCTTTTCCCCACTTAGTAGCCTCGTCGGCCACGTTCAAACGAGACGGCACCCAGCGCCATTCATCGACCTGCGTGAGATCGTGGATTTCAGTTAGCCTGAATGCGACAAATTGCCGATATTTTCGGGGATCTGCTCGCAACCAGGAGAGGAAGGTGCAGGAATCACTCCAAAATGTTTTGCGCCTAATCGGAATCGTGTGGTTCTCAACAACAGATTTTGAAAGCCTGGCGCCAAGAACAGCTGCTGACAACTCCAACCTGGGAATGGATAATAGCTTCAGAGGCGCAACCTTCGTTTTTGCCGAAACCAACGAGCATCGAACTGTTGTTCCTTCGACAATCCGGAAATACGCCACTGCAGCAAAGGCTTCTTCGGATGCGTCCACAAAAATGTGCAGCTCCGCAGTCCTGTAGTCTTCAGAGGAGTAGCCAGGGAAGTAGCAACGTGGGATTTCGATTCGGTCCAGCTGCTGCAGTAATTTGATCCACCGCTGCCATTGCTCTAGAAGTACTTCCGAAATGCGTTCGTCCCAACCGATCCCAGAGCGCCAGATGTGCTGTACAAGCACCTTTCCGTGGACTACGAAGATGGCTACCAGTCCGATGGGGTCGAAGATGCTCATCACGGTTCGCAGAACTTCTCTTTTGGTCGGAACGGCGTCGCTCAGAAGAAGAACCTGGATTTCTTCCCTGAACACTCCTTGGAATACGAAGACATCCGATTCCGGCTTCCAGGTCATGCCAAGAACGCGTTCGTACGCGGCAGACTTATCGATCCAAACTTTCTTTGCAGATTCCGTTTGTTGTTCCCCGACCCGTGTGAGAACGTGATTCGAGTTCGACAGCCAGTTTCGTATATCAAATCCAGCCTTCGAGTGCACTAACTTCACCTGTCCTGCAAGTTCCACTGCTTCCTGTTCGGTATCCACACTGCACAGAAAATCGTCGACATAATGGTGTTTCGTTATCGCCTCCGCTGCCTGCGGAAACTCGTCGGCAAACTCCTCGGCATTCCGGTTTTTTACGTACTGGGCTGCAGAAGGAGAGCAGGTGGAGCCAAACGTCGCTACGTCCATGACGAACACCTCGAATTGCTTGGACGGATCGTCTCTCCATAGGAATAGCTGAGCCGACCGGTCCTCAGGGCGAATCAAGATCTGGTGGAACATCTCGCAGATATCGGCACTTATAGCTACCTCGAACTGGCGAAATGAAGACAGAACGGCCGGAAGCGGTGCGAGAAAATCCGGACCAGACAGAAGAGCAGAATTGAACGACTGGCCTTGAACTTTGGCGGCCGCATCCCACACTAGTCGCACCTTGTTAGGCTTCCTCGGGTTCGTAACAACGTTCAGTGGCAGAAACCAAGTCCGCTTAGGATCGAAGCTAGCTAGTTCGTCTGGACTCGCCTTATGAGCATACCCCTTGGCTTGGTATTGACTGATCTGGGTCTTCACGTTGTCGTATAGATCAGGTTTGGATGCTAGACGACGCTCGAGACAGCGGAATCGCTTTTCCGCCATGGGCCGGCTGTTTGGGAATTCCACATGATCGTATTTCCAAAGCAAGCCGGTTTGGAATCGACCTGACTCCGTCCGTACAGTAGTGGCTTCGAGGATCTGCCTGGCACGTCTATCGTCGTCGTTTTCTATTGCAGAAGATGTAGCATTCACACTTTCCAATGCGAAAAACTCCTTCACGAGGTCGTGGAGCTCTTGATCGGGCGAACGGACGGAAATGTGGAATAGCTTGTTAGCGGATTGTTCGGCTTCTGTGGATGTGCTTCCATAGACTGTCCAGCCCAATCTAGTTTTAGCTGCGATCGGGCTGCCTCTAGCTCCTTCTCTGCTTTTCCGAGTTGCCATCACGAAGGAATTGTCCAGACCGATTAAGATCGTAGGAACGGCGTCTGTGTAGCTGTGGACAGGTAGTCCCTGCAGATGCGGATACTGTTCGGAAAGTTCGCTGAAATCCAACGACTGCACTGGAAGGTTGAGACTCTTAACGGTATGCACTTCCTTCAAATCGAGCCTCGTTGAGTTCGTTGCACCGGAAATCTGCAGCTTTATCACTTGTGAATCGTCTTCTACTCGTTCAACACCACTGGTCCACTGCAAGCAGAGTGGATGTATGGCACCGGTGACTCCAAGTTCTTCTGCTACCTGCGCTTCCACCAAAGTTTTGGATGAACCATCGTCGAGAAAGGCGTACGTTCTGATGGTTTTGCCATTCCCGTGTAGCGACACCGGAATAATACGGAACAGAACAGCTTGCTGGAACTGCCGATGAACGGTAACCGTGCTTGTAGTCTTTGGAGTGTCGGTTGCTCGGGATAACTGTGGATTCCCTGGATGAAGAAGCTTGTGATGACGATCCTCGCAACCATTCTCCCCACAGTTGCTTGCCTTGCATGGGAACTTGCCGTGAGAGCCCAAACAGCGACGACAGAGAAATCGCTCTTGCACTAGTTTCCAGCGGTCTGCAAGTTGCATCTTCCGGAAGGAGTGGCAGTCCTTTATTCTGTGTCCGTCCTTCTTGCAGGCCGCACAGGGTTTCGGCTTGTTCTCCTGACGGTTGACGGAAACGCTTTCCACTGCCTTCTCCTCAGAGGTGTGCACGAACATTTTCTCCTTCGTCTTCGGTTTCTCCTGCTTGCCACGATGTCCATCTGCTTCGTTGAGAAACGTCACTTCACTGGCGGCTGTCACGATCTGGTCCATGTAGCTGCCAAACGTGGTGAGATCTGCGATGGCATATTGCCGCTTGAAGAGCGACCAGTTTAGCTTGAGGGTAGCTGGCAGCTTACTCACCAACTCCTGAAGCAACAGAGGATTCGAAAGGTGATCCTGTAGACCCGCTGCCTGGAGGTGGCTGCAAAGGTTTTTGCATGCCAAACCGAAACCGATCAGACTCTCCAGGTGTTCCGATTTTGGGGTCGGCGTCGCGCGAAGCTTGGAAAGTAGAGAGTTGATGATTTGCTCTGGACGTCCGTACAGCGTTTTCAACGTGTCGATGATTGACGGTACAGAAGATGGATGCATCAGATGGCTTCGAACTGCCTCCAACGCGTTTCCCTTTAGGCACCGCTGCAGCCGCATCAGGTTCTCGCCATCGGAATATCCGCACATGTCTGTCGTATTCTGGTAGCAGCTCAGGAACAACGGCCACTCGACTGGATCACCGGTGAAAGCAGGGAGCTCTCTGGGCACGACGTGTCTGGCGGCGAGTTGCTGTGAGTTTGGACCGAATAGCTGCCGCCGAGCAACATCGTTGGCAGCGGAGACGGGAGCGGTGATGGGGGCAGATGCGGGAACCATCGGCGACATTATTGGAGACAATCGAGAGGAAACTGTATGCACGGAGGGGGGAGTAGAATGGGCTTGAGGTGTACTCATATGCGCCGGCACGAATGGTAGAATGGGGGGAAGTAAGCATGGCCCGGTGGGCGGAGGGGGTGTTTTATTTATTTGTTCAACAGCTCGTGTCGGTAGCGACCGATCAACCGAGCTCAAAACATTCAATTGCGGTACAAATGCAGAAATAGTGTTGGAGCACGTATGACTTACCGAGCTGGTGACTTTGTTATTACCGTCGCTGGTAGGCAGATCGTACGCAACTTTGCGCGCTGGCTTTGGCACATTCACCGTCGATGATTGTGTCGGCTGGAAGTGCCGAGGTTCGTCCGGGTGTCGATCTAGGGTCTGGCCTTGACAAGGTGTCTTAGCCAACAACTGTTGCTGGAAACTGTCCACACGCTGTTGCAGCTCACTTAGCTGCTCCATCAAAGCCTCCGGGGTGCGTGTTGGCGAAATGGAAAAATTCACCGCAGTCGGCAACGCACGATGATCCGTCGAAATTGTTGTGCAACCACCTACTGCGCCTTCACAATCGGTTGCACAGTTTACTGCAGTCGTTTGGTCGGTGTTTTTAGCCAGCCGATGACGGGTTGGAGCGAACGATGAACTAGCTGCACACTGTACCTTCGGCGCCACCTGATCCACTGTATTCGGGTTGATGGATAACGATCGCATGTCCAGCACACTCGATTCATCCATGATCATGGCACTAGTTGTCACTGCGACCGCTGGAGGGAAATCCTTGGGTATTGTGCCGGTCCGAGACTGAGTACCCACGGGAATCACTGGGGGTTCGGTGGTTGTACTGGTAGTCGGGACAATCTGGCTCTGTACCCAATCGTGAGTCCTCTGCGAACTGCCATGGGACGATCGACGAGTTCTGCCGCTACTGCTACTGCCTTGTCCATCCTCAAGCTGCGCCTGCAGGATTTCGTACTTCCTGGCGAGAAATTCCTTTTCCAGGCGCTTTTCCTCCTCGAGCCGCTGTAGATCGAGAGAAGCACGTAAAGCACGGGAACTAGCCTTGGATGATCTGCTCTTGCGGGAACGGGTGTTGGTGGATCCACTCGGAACATTCATAACCGCAGCGTCATTGTTTGATCCTACTGGATGGCCTACCAAGTTGAGGTTAGGATCACTGTCTCGCTGCAGACCAGTACCTTCTGGCTGCTGCTGATTCGGTGGCACTCCTTGGCCAGAAATATTTGCGGAATTCGGCATCTCCGCGAGATTTCTCTTAGAAATCTAAAAAGTATGTTGGGACAGCAACGGAAAGTTATTCGGATGGTCTCGTAGCACGACTCGTTTGTGGGTTCCACATGAATCAGCTTTTTAGCTGCAATATATTTTAATCCAATTAGCACATAATTGAACATTAAATGGATAGTTTTACTTACATTTCTAGTCCTCAAATTCAAATCTGTCCACTGTCCAACAATTTTAATCTAGGTTTTAATGACTTTTAACTAGTTTTAGGATATATTTTAACAATTCAATGTGTTGTGTTCTAGTTGTAAGCCAATTCTGTTTGTTTTGTCTGCATGTAGCTATAGTTAGGTAGGGATAATTCAATCAATTCTGCATGACACATTCAATACTGTTGCGCACGTTGTCGACTCTTACATACTACGATCTTCTACTGTGAGTGGATCGAGTGACCCTGTCGCACCGGGGTGCAGGTTTCTGCTCGTTCGGAACACCCCCACTGAGAATGGGTTGTGACAAACGTCAATAAGACAAAACGTTGAATGCCAAAATGTCGAAGGAACAAAAGTTAGAAAAGTGAAAGAATGGATTGCTTTAGAAGAAGAGCTAACTTTTTGGCATTCGAACTTTTGGCATTTGACGTTTTGTCTTTCGAAGTTTTGTCCCTAAGCCATATTTGTGTTGGTTCGGGTGTTTAATTTTTTGTTATGATTGTAATTATATCTTTTTGTTTGTTAAATTCTCGTTATGCGGTCATCATAATCTTTATGTTTAATGTGCAAAATCAGATTGGGAACATGAAAAAATTATAACCAAAGTTTTTTTTTATCTGTATTAACGAGATTTTTAGCCCTGGGCTAGTTCATCTCGGGACCCACGCTTTACTTCCGTTCCGAAGGAAGAACTCACATTTTGCGAGTTTGTCGGGAGTGGGATTCGATCCCAGGTCCTCGGCGTGATAGTCTAGTGTTCTAACCATCACACCAGGTCCGCTCCATAACCAAAGTTATGACAGTTACTGTCACACGAGTTTTCTTAGAAAAGGTTTATTTCAGTCGATCGGGACAACTGAAAGCGCAAAACCAAAAACAATTAATTAGTGCAGGATCTGTATGACGTCCATAATTTTTCGAGAATGTAGCACCATGATTGTCACACAAATTCGGGGGTCTGAGAAGGTTTTCGAAGCGTTACAGACAGTTTCGACGGGTTTAGAAGGCGTTACAGGTGCATTTTCAGTGGTTTCGGAGGTTCTCAGGTGCGATATATGGAGTCCGAGGGGGTTTTACAAGGGGTTTTAGGAGAACTTCGAAGCTATTTCAGAAAGTTTCAGAGGACTTTCGGTGGGTTTCAGAGGCATTACGCTGGCATTTTAGGGAGTTCCGCTAGCATTACAGGTGTGATACATTGAACTCAAGGAGATTTTAGGGGAATTTCGGTCCGAGGGGGCTTTTGGAGTTTTAAATCATTTTATTCGTGTTTCAGATGCGTTACGGAGGCAATTTCGGTGGTTTCGAAGTCTCAGGTGCGCTACATGGGGTTCGAGGGGATTTCGAAGGTTTCAGATTTCAACTGGTTTCAGAGGGGTTACGGAAACATTACGGCGGATTTTAGAGGCGTTATGCAGACGTTTTCGAGGGGTTCGGAGGGTCTCAGGTACGTTACAAGGTTTTGGAGGTTTTCGGGAGCATTTTAGGAAGTTTCAGAGGATTTTCAGCGGGTTTCAGAGGCGTTACGCTAATATTTTAGGGAGTTTCGAAGGATTACAGGTGATTTACATTGAATTCAAAGGGGATTTTAGGGGAATTTTGAAGGTATTTCAGGAAGTTTCAGAACATTTCGGTAGCTTTTAGATGCGTTTTCGGGGGTTCCGGAGGGTCTCAGTTGCATTAAATGGGGTCCGAGGGGGCTTTTGGAGTTTCAAAGCATTTTATTCGGGTTTCAATGCGGAACGGAGGAAATTTTGGTGGTTTCGAAGTCTCAGGTGCGCTACATGGAATTCGAGGGGATTTCGATGGTTTCGGAGGAGTTACGGATACATTTCGGTGGGTTTTAGGGGCGTTATACAGACGTTTTCGGGGGGTTTGGAGGGTCTCAGGTACGTTACAAGGAATAGGAGATTTTCGGGGGCATTTCAGGAAGCATCAGAGGATTTTTGGCGGGTTTTAAAGGAGTTACGCAGACATTTCCTGGGGATTTCGAAGGCATTCCAACAAGTTTCAAGCGATTTTCAGAGACCCCTTCACAAAAACCCTTGAAACCCAGTGAAACGCATCTTAAACCGCCATAATCCCATTGAAATGCCCTAGTAATCTCAGTAATCTATTTGAGATGCCCATGAAAATCCCTGCTTTTATGGATGTTCCCGAAACCCTCCTGATACGAGCCTGATCTGAAACCTCTGAAAACGCCTTTGAAAATCTCCAGAAACTTTCAAGGTGTTGAACATGAAAACTCTTTGAAACGCCCCTTAAATTTCTTGGAACGTCCTTTAAATGTATCTCTCTGAAATGTCCCTGAAACCCCTAGTAACGAAATTTAAAGGCTTCTGAGACATCCCCTGAATCGCTCTTAAACTCCTTGAAACGTCCCTGAACCCCCTCAATATTGAAACGCCACAGAAATTCTCGTATTCCAATTGAAATATAAACGAAACCTGACAGAACGCCCTGAGAAGGCTCATCCGTTAAGCCCTCTTGGAACTTCCTGGAAACCCCTTTGGCCCCATCCCAAATGCCCAGGAGCAAGACCTGTTCTCGCGTGCTACATTTCCTTATTATAGTCTTGACTTATTTTTTGTACAAAATTCCCTTTTTTTATTTGTTTATTTGATTTGGTAAATTTGGTATCACGTGAGCCAAAAGTTCTTCTTCTTCTGCTTATTTATGGCTCTACGTCCCCACTGGGACTTGTCCTGCCTCGCTTCAACTTAGTGTTCTTTGAGCACTTCCACAGTTATTTTTTGAAGGGCTTTCTTTGCTTGCCATTGCATGAATTTATATATTGTGAGGCAAGTACAATGATAAACTATGCCCAGGGAATCGAGAAAATTTTCCCGACCGGAACGGGAATCGAACCAGCCGCCCGCAGATTGGCGATCCACTAAGCTAACTGGAGACCCCGGGCCAAAAGTTGGCTTATGTTAATCAAATAAGGCATTGTCCAGATAGAATCCGGACGCAGATAATCACATATATCTCAGAGGTGGAAGAACAAACTGAAAAGGTTAAGCCCTCAAAACAAAGATAATTTACTGAAGTTTCATGGAAAAATATCATTGAAATGATTTTATTTAATTTTTAATACATTTTCTCATTTTTTCCGTGATAACTTCCTTAAAAATCTGCACAATGGTAGTAAATTTTAACATCAACCCCTTCGGTGTATTTGTTTAACAATCGGGTCATCTCTGTAGTGTCCTGAGACCCTCTACCAGTCTGATTAGGATTCCAAAGAAACTTTGCCAAATATTTCTCTTCTTGCGAAATTAAGGGCTATTCAGTGAATTCCAAAGATGCGAAATTTGAGTGTTTTTTCGTTAATAAACACTATCCAACAGTGATGACACCACTGCACATCTCAGGCTGTCGTGATAGCTCACCAATGTAGCTCAAACCTCTACAGATCCCTTGTGTGCATTTTTGAAAAGCAGCACGCGATTCTTGAGATTGTCATCTTTGTACACATTTGGTGTCAAAATCGTGATGTGAGAAAACGATGTCCAGAGTTCGAACTTCCTGGCAAATCTTGGAATTCCAAGCAGATTTATCCATGAACATAAACTTCAACCTTCCTTGGACACTTCCTCATGGCATGGTTAACAACATATGAGCACATCACACATAATGGTTTTGGAGATATTCACATTTTTCGCGAATTTTCTCCCACTACCGGATCTAGTATGACAAAAACTGCATTTTAACAAATTTTGGAGAGGGTGTTTTTTTGTTTTGCGTTTTACACAGTTAGAAAAAATCACCGACTTCGGTAATGTTTTACCGAAATCTCAATCGTTAAGTTTGTTTTACAGGAAAAAATCGGTAAAGGTAACAACTTTTACCGAAGTTCGTTAGAGTTTGACAGATAAACCATAACATTTTACCGAAATTTGTTAATTTTTTACAGAATTTCGTTAAAAATCCATTACCGAACGCTCAGCGGTTGAGATTTCGGTAAAATTTACCGAACGCGATTAACTGTGTAAATGTGATTTGACTATGACCGTATTTTAGGCATCAAATTCACGAAAAATGACATCCATAATGTCCGAGTTCAACATCTACTCGTGTTTCAAGATCACTTATCTCAAACATTCGAGTAGCGATGAACACAATGTTGTCTTTTTTGTTTTGTTTTGTTCCTTTGTGTAAGTGAGCAAAAATATAAAACAAATTCCCTATAGTTTTTCGATTTCTTAATTCATCAGATATATGCATCTGGTGATCGTATGCAAATTTTAAATTGAATTGTGGACCGTCCAGTTTTATATGTTTGACATATATTATGAAAGGCCTTTGATCCTAGGATAGGATGCGACACGTAGTCAGTCAATTTGAGACCAATTTGCTGTCAAACGGAGACCATTCGCTGATTGGTCGAAATTGATATCCGTTTGCTGCGATCATATCGCTTTGTTGTTGGCTTGGCCGTGTTGCTAGTTTGTAGGTTTAGCATTTGATACCAATATATAAAATCATTGTATTTTTTATTCAAGCTTTATCGCCTCAAATATGTCAGCATTCAAAAGCAAATCAACCTAATGTGACTCCCATGGCTTGACACCGGTTAAAACCATTGCATATATCTGATGAATTAAGAAATCGAAAAACTATAGGGAATTTGTTTTATATTTTTGCTCACTTACACGAAGGAACAAAACAAAACAAAAAAGACAACATTGGGTTCATCGCTACTCGAATGTTTAAGATAAGTGATCTTGAAACACGAGTAGATGTTGAACTCGGACATTATGGATGTCTTTTTTCGTGAATTTGATGCCTAAAATACGGTCATAGTCAAATCACATTTAAAACGCAAAACAAAAAAACACCCTCTCCAAAATTTGTTAAAATGCAGTTTTTGTCATACTAGATCCGGTGGTGGGAGAAAATTAAAGATTCACTTGCGCCTTTTTCAAATGTTACGCTAGAAAAATTGGCTTAAAAAAGTACAAAAATACTTATATCTTTTGATAGAAACATCGTACAGCTTTGATGTCTTCTGACGAAATGTGTATTTTGGCAATATGTACAATTGCTCTGAACATAGTAGGCTTGAAAAAATGATAGTTTTTGACATATGACAAAAAAACTGATTTCGGACTTTTTATTTCTTCAATAAGTTATATCTCCTCAGATTGAAGAGATAGAAAAAACTGCTCTTCGAGAAAGTTGTCGGAGTTTTTACCTTCTTCAACTTTGCAGAACATTTTATTTCGATATCTTTTGAAATAAAAAAGTTAGGTGGTGAAATATGAAGTATTTTAAGATTTGGCGTTTAGGACACTTTTGCATATAACGTGGCTTGGACTCACGAGCAAATGTCTAGAAGACATGAAGACTCTATCTTGGATGGTTTTTGAGTTATTAATTTTTTCCACTTAATGTTGGTCCTCGGACCATTGTGCAATGCTTTAAGTGTGCTAGCCTCCAAAAACGTAAGGCATCCATAAGACGGGCTTAGTGGTCTAGTGGCTATCGCTTTTGATTCGTATGCAAAAGGTCCTAGGTTCAATCCCTGGCCCGTCCCTTTCATCCCTGCAAAATTCCACATCGGCCCACCGAATAGAGGAAAACAACAATGCACGTCTGCCGCTCAAACGTTCTTCAGTTGTTCGTCCGGTTCATCGGCTGGTCAGTCGGATGAAAGCTACTGTTCTCTCAGGTAACGAATTGGTATATGTCTGGCCGAAGCCTTCGATACTACGCGCCTAATCAAGTGAATGACTGGTTCCAGAACTGTACATATCTTGTGCCGTCTGCAACTTCACCCTGCTACGCTGCGCCGCTCCACGCTCTCTTGTTATCCGCGTACGATGGCACGCCAAATAGTGGAAAGCTACAACGCACGTCTACCGCTCTGTTGTTCGTCCGGTTCATCGGCCGAAAGCAAACTAGGATTCCATAGGCTGCGTCCTTCAGTTGATCGTCCGGTTCATCGGCCGAAAGTAAGCTACTATTCCACTGGATAAGGAAAGCCACACGACTGAGCTTCCGTTTCAACGACTTTCTGGCTTATCAGCCATACAGCTCGTATGGCACGTCGATTGGAGCAGGCTGCTGTTTTGTTAGGTAACGAATTAGTATATGTCAGGTCGAAACTTTTGATACTGCGCGCCTAATAAAGTCGATGACTGTTTCCAGAATTGAATGCGTACCATCTGCTCCGCGCTGTATTCATGCTGCTTCCCCACATGTGAGATGCTCTTCTGGACTACGGCAGACAACTACTGATCATCTAGAGTCCATCATCCGGAGGAACCCTTAATTCCAATTGAATTGTTTGTTTATATTTATTTATACAGTTGGTTATTATTTATATTTTGAATTTTGTAATTATTGTAAGTTAAGCATAAGTTAAAAGACTTCCTTCAAAGAGAATCTTTCTCACTGGAAGTGTGCCATGAATTGTGAATGATATATGAAAAGAAGAGGAGGTTTTATGCCTTTGGGAGAAGAGATTCCGATAGAAAGAATTTCACTCCCAGGGGCTTTTCCCTGATCCACAATAAAAAAAAACGCAAGGCAACTTTAAAATCAGGCTATTTTTGTTAAATCACCTCATCAAATTTGTTCAGATCGTGCATTATGCGGCCCCTTTCCCCCTTACTGGATGAATTCCCAACAAGAACCAACGGACTTCTCTTATTATAGACTGGTTAACAGTAGTATCATAAGAATAAGAAAATATAATCCTCAGACATTGTATTTGATTTGAAGCAAACAAATTAAAAAGATACAAGTACTCATGGTCTAAGTTGGCTCTGATCCAGCTTAATCTTATGTTGGAAAAAGTGCTCAATTCTTTATTACACCAACAAACCCAACCTCAAATTGACTGACAATTCGCAGGTCCTTTTGACAGCTGTAACATGAGCATGAAAAGGACGGAAATAATATCGATAAATTAGAATATGATCCGTCTTTTTTGTGCATGTTGGTGTAATGAAGAATGCTCATAAGAAACACAAAATTTAGTTTAATGTCGAACATTATCCCGTCAACACATCACTCCACAATAAAAATAATTTATGCTTCAGTTGAAATCAGAAGAGCGAATCCAAAAAAAAAACAGGAAAAACCTTTAGTGCAAGTGAGTCTATCATATTTTCCAGTCTTGCTCCTGTTTCCATAACTCATCAGGATATAATTAGTCGGCTACAATCAACGGGAAACTAAAAAAAAAAAGATCAAACGAAACGAACGGACGGACACACCATCATCGAGGGCAAGCAAACATGGGAATCCCATAAAGCAAGCAAAAAGTGCAATTGATAGTCCATACCATGCCATGCCATTCATACATTCATTCACCTCATTCAATGAAAAACATTCGTACATAATCACCTATATTTGTTTTTCCCAGACAGCCTTTTGCCACTACTGTGCGATGAGGTAGGAGGAAAGTAACTATTTTGCTCACGGCACATTTGGGTTGATTTATTTGCACTTGGCAGAAGAGTTTACAATAGTTTACCTTGAGTGTTCTAGGTTATACATTTGTTGGGATAGGACCAGAAAAAAAGCTATTATGCTTTGTTTGCTCATTTATTGATACTGGTAGAAGTGTTTATAAGAATTCACAAATGGGTTGTATTTGCGAGAAACTATAATAATTCTGTATAAAGAAAAAAATGGTATTTCATAAGGAAAGGCAGAATGAACCCGAGCTCGAGCAGTACTATTCAGCGGTAAGAAATGAGTTTTGACAAATGTTTACCAGAACAGGGGTTTCCGCTGAAACTAATAAGGATGATACGTGCAATGCTGAATGGATCCAACATTCGCATTGGAATCGAAGCGGCTACCTCGTTTGGGATTTCGAATGGATTGGAGCAAGGATAATTCATTTTCAAATTTACTGTTCAACATTGCGTACGATATTGATCTCAATGGCATCGATCGTAGGGCAGTGAAGGAAGCTTTACTGACAATCAAATTCATACACACAAAATGGTTATTTTTCCGGTGGTTGTTAATGATGACGAGGCGTGAACAGGTAATGTGTGAACATGATTCCCTAGCGAAATGTTTTGAAATTCCGCAGCGATAAATGGCATTATTTCGATTTTTTAGAATTTTATTTCTATCCGGAGAGAACAAGCAACAAACATGTCCCTTTTGCAAAATACTCATTAAAAAGTTCAAAAGCTGTTAAAAGACTGCTAATCGACGGATTTAACCTTATGGAAAACATTCAACAACACCGAATCAGCAACAATAGCTCCCATAGCTAAAGGGTGAGAGGGCCCCGAACAGAAACAAATCTGAATAAAAACAATAAGCCGCAAGCAAATCGCTTCATTCCCCCTTCCCTGAGCACCGCGGTCGAACGAAAGACCCTCCATATGGGAATATTCTTAGTCCAATGCAATGATTGCTGAAACTGCCAAGACCGACCACTTCAGTTGCGCCCCGGCTGCAGCCAGCCAAGCTGAGTTTAACATGTTTACATTTCGAGGGGTGCAAACGCAAATTAATTGTTACAGTTTTATTAGTTTTGTGTACCAACCAGCCAACCCTTGTTCATTCCTGCCTGTCGTTGGCCGCTATCCTCCTTGCGCCGGATACCGCCGCGCCAATGTTTCGGTGAGTCCAGGAAGCCGCACTGCTCCGCCGGCGGTTGTTCAACGTTTCGCGGAGGGCTGAAGTTAACCCGGTATAAATAATTCATCACGTCGATAATGGAGCGAGTAACTTTTAAGTATCTCTTTTACGGCGATTTTCACCCCCAGTTTTGTTTCTGTTTTTATCTTTTTTTCATTGTTGTACACATGGTATTGACATCATGCCCATATAGCCGAATACACTGGAAGGTATTTGAATATTGTTTTCGCTCTTCTTTCTTCCGACATTCGCAATACGTGTCCAGCCCACTGTCTGCCGAAGTCTGCCGTACTTTTCACGTTTCACAACATCCGCATCTTTGTGCACTTGGTACATTTCGTAATTCATGCCGAGATTGTCCGCAGCACTTGGCGCTCAAAGACTTCGAAAGCTTTTCGGTCTAGATCCTTTAACGCCCAAGCCTCGTGACCGTAGTGAGCAAACGGAAGAATCACCCAACAAACATTATTGCTGTACAAAAGATAAATAAACCACTCTTTAACTTTATTTTAAAATTTGTGGCTGAATAAGCTGTTATTCAGCTGTCATTGTTACTTGGGCAGCGTCTTATATAGAGCAAATTTCGTTTGCGTTTGCAAGCTCCGGGACCTAAGCTAATTCGTGCTGATTCTGTAATTCGAAAAAGGCTCTATTTGCAGCTGCAATACGCCTGTTCACTTCACAGAAAAAATAATTGTCGCATGGCACAAGTGTTCCAAGATGAACAAATTCTTCAACAGCTTCAAACACATCCCCATCAATCACTATCTCAGTACAAACACCACTAGGCCTGCTTCTGTATCTACATGTAAAGCCGAGTAGCATTACGACCGTGTGATGATAGGGCAGTTCCTCTGCATGCCAGACCTCCTAATCGCTCCTTAGAGTGCAATGTTGAACAGTAAATATAAACGAGCATCACCCTGCCTCAATTCAGCCAAGGTCGCAGATGAGGTAGACACTTCGTCTGCGATCCGAATACTTGATTTTGATCCATCCAGCGTTGCGCCTATTAACCTAATCAGTCTTGTCTAAAAACCATGTTAATTCTTTTAATTTATTCAGTATTACATCCAATTCAAGATTAAACTAAATCAACAATATTTCTCCTTAATACACGATTCATGCTGCCCATATTCGCATAGGTGACGTAAACGCCACATAGGCCGAAATCCACTTTTTCAGCTTAACATATCCTACACCATGTACAGCATATGCTCCAATCATTAAAAAAAATGTTTTTGTTCTAAAACATGTGAGTTACACTGAAAAGAACGTTTTGACGTAACCTCCATGTGGTCGCATAATTGACGTCTGTGTACAAGAAAACTAAAATCTCCCCATAAAACGTGATTGAACATAATTGATTGAGATAATTTATTGACAGAAACATATTTTGTACTTGAGATATCTAATTATTTGATTTCAGATGCCTGAAAATCATTTTCAACATCAACAACTTGTATGAAGAATATTGTCAATTATGTTTAATACTTATTATGGATGCAATGTAGACACTGAAACATTTATGATGCTTTGACAACAACATGCACATAATAAAACAAATTGATAATTGATAGCCTACAACTCGTAGCGGTGAGTTTATGTTGATTGAAGTAATCGCCTCCACTGGTCTTGGTCCTGGGTTAATCACTTCCAGTCGCCCTGAGATTTTGGAGTCCTCTTAGGGCCGCAAAATGCAGTTGAGGAGGACCTAAAAGGCCAACGTGCGCGCCCTATCACGAAGCCAACGGTCCCTTTTGGTTGTCTGCTAACATGGTATTAGCTTTTCGTTCCTCCGGCATACGAGCTACGTGCCCAGCCCACCGCAGCCTGCCGTGTTTTATCCGCTACATCATACATTAGTTACCCGATTTTGTCAGCTTATTCGGGACAAATTTTTTAAGTTAAGTACGGTTCCTTTGAATTCCACTAAGAATTTGCATCCTTCGACAGATACGTATTTCGACCTCAACTGTAAGGTCGTTTTCAGTGTCTTGTACTTGACTCGACTACAAGACACTGAAGACGACCTTACAGTTGAGGTCGAAATACGTATCTGTCGAAGGATGCAAATTCTTAGTGGAATTCAAATGAACCGTACTTAACCCGATTTTCTTTTTATTTACAGATATTCCCCTAACAAGCCCAGGTTAATCATCATCAACTTTTTTGTTTTTAGCTAGTTTTGGACATCGTATTGCCAATCATAGGAAGTCGTATTTTTTTTCTTTTGATCGATTATCAGGGACATCGTAATGATGACCATGAGAAATCGTGAATTGTCGTCAGAAGTATGTATAACGCCTCCACTTTGGTACGTATATAGCAGTTTTGTGCACTTTATACGATGGAAAAGGTTCTTATATAATAGTGTATAACACAAATTATACAGTTCAAAATGTTGACTGGGAAGATGATCTTCCAAAAGCATTCAAAATAGTGATCGCCCTGAAGTTCTCACATGCCAAATGGTCGCCTTTCTTGTGAATGGGACAGATTACCCCTTCCTTCCACTCCTCCGGTAGCTGTTCGGTTTCCCAGATCCTGACTATCAACCGATGCAAACAGGTGGCCAACTTTTCTGGGCCCATCTTGATGAGTTCAGCTGCGATACCATCCTTACCAGCTGCTTTGTTGGTTTTGAGCTGATGAATGGCATCCTTAACTTCCCTCAGCGTGGGAGTTGGTTCATTTTCGTCCTCCGCTGCACTGGCGTCGTCGTTTCTTCCGTTGCCGTGGGCTCCCGTGCCTACGTTCTGCACGCCGTTCAGGTGCTGATCGAAGTGCTGCTTCCACCTTTCGATCACCTCACGTCCGTCCGTCAAGAGGCCTCCGTCTTTATCCCTGCATATTTCGGTTCGCGGCTTCACACTCCGCTTCTCCCGAAAGAGGCGGGTCTGCTGTTTCCACTTCTGTTTGAAACGTTTCACGTTCTGTCGAGTCCCTTGCTGCAGCATTTCCGCCCTCGCAGCGTTCCTCTCCTCCAAAACCGTTCTGCACTCTTCGTCGAACCATTCGTTCCATCGATTCCGTTCCACATACCTGATGATGCTCTCGTCTGCGTCGTTGATGGCTGCTTTTATTGTACTCCAGCAGAACTCTACAGGGGCCTCATCGAGCTCGCCCTCGTCTGGCAACGCGGCCTCGAGATTCTGCGCGTATTGCTTCAGTCGCTCTAGGTTGTACCGTGGCGGTCGCCGATACCGTACATTGTTGATGACGGAGAGTTTTGGGCGCAGTTTGACCATCATCAGATAGTGGTCGGAGTCGATATTGGCGCCACGATAGGTCCTGACGTCGATAATGTCGGAGAAGTGCCGTCCGTCAATCAGAACGCGGTCGATTTGAGATTCCGTCTGCTGTGGTGATCTCCAGGTGTAACGATAAGGGAGGCTGTGTTGGAAAAAGGTGCTTGGCCATATTTTTGGAGGCGGAGAAATCAATGAGCCGTAGGCCGTTTTCGTTCGTCTACTGGTGGGCACTGAACTTACCAATCGTCGGTATGAATTCCTCCTCCTGGCCTACATGAGCGTTTAAATCTCCTAGGATGATCTTGACGTCGTGGCTTGGGCAGCGATCGTACTCGCGTTCGAGCTGCGCGTAAAATGCGTCCTTGTCATCATCAGTACTTCCGGAGTGTGGGCTGTGCACGTTTATTATGCTGAAGTTGAAGAATCGGCCCTTGACCCTCAACCTGCACATTCTTTCGTCGATCGGCCACCAACCGATCACGTTCCTCTGCATATCATCCATCACGATGAAAGATGTTCCCAGCTCGCGTGTGTTGCCGCAGCTCTGGTAGATGGTATGATTACCTCTAAACGTTCGCACCATGGATCCTGTCCAACACACCTCCTGCAGCGCTACGATGCCGAACCCGCGGTCCTTCAGTAGATCGGCGAGTATGCGGGTGCTCCCAATGAAGTTGAGAGATCGGCAGTTCCACGTACCGAGTTTCCAATCGCAAGTCCTTTTTGTTCGCTGGGGTCGTTGCCGTTGGTCTCGGTTCGTATTATTCAGTTGCTGATTTTCCGTTACAATGGTTTTTTTACGGCTGGCTCGTAAGGCCTGACACCAACCCCCTACTTTCGTACATTTTTATTTTTTTATTTTTGGGTTTAGAAGATCTACTTGGTTGATTTGGTACACCAAAACCTCCATTTAGGTTACGAGTCGGGACTGCCTAAATAGAATTTTTATCTAAATGGATTCATTACCTAAATGGATTCAGGTTATTACTTAAATGGATTTGAAGTAGGGCGAGTTACCTGGAGATTCAAAAGGGGCCAAGCCGGGTGTCAGAGGCTTTTCATGGGAAATTCAGTGGGGGGGGGGGGGCTGGTTTGTCAGAGGCGTTGCACGGGGGGGGCTTCAGGGGTATTTCCGGGGAGTTTGGAAGAGTCGCAGTTGCGTTACATGGGGTCCGAGGGGGTTTTAAGATGATTTTTGGTGGGTTCTAGAGGCGCTACTCAGGCGTTATGAAGGCGTTTTCGGTGGTTTCTGAGGGTCTCAGGTTCGTTACATGGGTTCGAGGGGAGTTTAAGGGGATTCCGAAGGCATTTCAGAAAGCTTCAGAGGATTTTTAGCGAGTTTCAGAGGCGTTACTCAGGCGTTACGAAGGCGATTTCTGGAGTTTCTGTGGGTCTCAGGTGCGTTACATGGAGTCCGAGGGGATTTTAGGGGAATTTCGAAGGCATTTCAGAAGGCTTCAGAGGATTTTTATCGAGTTTCGAAGGCGTTACGAAGGCGTTTTTGAGGGTTTCTGAGGGTCTTAGGTGCGTTACATGGGGCCCGTGGGGGTTTTAGGGGGATTTCGAGGGCGTTTTAGGAAGCTTCACACGATTTTTGACGGGTTTAAAGAATCGTCTCAAAGGCGTTTTAGGGGGTTACATAAGATTTTGAGGGGGGGAGATCGCAGCAGTCCGCGAGCGCGTGCGGGTGTTTAACTTTATTTGCTGTCATGTTTTTTTTTTGTGTCCGCGATTTTTGAGTCCGATAGTACAATCTTCGTGGTTCTGATTCGGTAACGGAATCCGTCGGAGTGTTGTTGGGAAAACGGCTATTTTTGGCAGAGGGTTCCGAGTAGATTTAAAATGCGGAAGTCAATCGAAAATTGTGCGTTTGATCCATCGTGAGTGTGACGTTTTCCGGTGTACGAAACGCGGGCTGATCCCAGCTGACATACAAACGACAAGAAACCAGCCGTAAAGTGTCCGCTGGACTGAAGTTCCAGAAAGTAGTTCCGATTATTTAAGCTGTGTGAGTGTGTGTTGAGGGGGGTAAATGCAGTGCTGGAAACAAGTGTTGGGGATAATCTGCTGTTGTGACAGCAGCAGAGCTGTACATTAGTGTACTTGAATCGGGCCATGTGTGAAGTTTTCTTCTTTTTCGAATGTTGCCATAGCATTTGTTGAAAAGTAGTGAGTGAGTTTGTTCAAGTAGTGAGTGAAATTCACCTTTTTCACATTTACAAGTGGCCACCGCTGGCAAGTGAATCTATTTATGGTAGAAAAATTCCCCCAGGAATCGATTATGAAAGAGCTTCAGATTTTCTGTCGTAGTTTGATTGGTTCGCAGCAATGCCTTTTCTTCTATCGCTCTTGAAATGGTGGTTGTCGGTCGAGGGCTTAGCCGAAAGCTACTAAAGTTACATTAGAATATGTAGAAATATACGAGAAGAAACAAATGATAAAAATCAGTGAAAACTATGCGTGTGAAAACATACTGTTGCTGCTCATGTGTCAAATGGATTGCCTCTCACTCGAAGAAAAAATGAGGCAAATCAGAAATATTTCTGCCAAGACTCCATGTGAAGAACATTAATCACAGACAATTAGCTGATCGACATTGGACTACAATAACCCCACAACATTGGTGAGATCTTTCCAATATTATTTATTTATTAATAATTCTTCTTTAGTATGTATACATTTGTTATATAACTACATTTAAGTTGAAAATTCGCTATTTTCAACATCCTTTCATCTATTGGAAGCTGCTTCAGTTCTGGGCTCTTTCTAAGTTGATGAAGGGATTTATAAATGCTTGCAAGGACTTGGCCAGGTGTGTGGAGCTGAATGGGTCTATGACATTGTAGATAGTAGCGACATCAGCAATGCTAATGGATACATACAACTTTGCAACTCCATCCAAGATTTGTGCAAGTATTCATGCTATGCTATGCTATGCCATGCTTACATAAGATTTTGAGGGGGGTTAAGGGGACCTACAGGTTTTGAAAATACATTTTGGATCACAGATCTTAAGGTGTCTTACTGCATCACTATGTTTTCAAACGAATCATTGACTTTTTGCTTTTCAATGATTGTTTGCCTCGCATTTTTGAAGTGATAAAAAACTGTCAATTCTGCAGCAACGCAGCAGAAAAAGTATCATCGCAATCACTGTGAGTGAGCATATAGGATGATACTTTTTCATACGAGTATTCGCTTTGGTGGCAGAGAATTATCACTTTGAAATTTTGAGGCTCATATCCAACATGGCTGCCGATGCTGATGATGCCGTAAAAACCCAGCAAACCAGAGATCGTATTAGGGTGTTAATTTGAAATTGTATAAAAGTACAGAATAAATCGAAGTTACATAAAACGAAACATTAAATTGGTTTGAGTTGTTTAAAATGTAAACATTTTGTTTACCTTTTTATGTAATTCAAAGTAATTTCAGTTGGCACCTTAAGTAACTCTAACTTAATGTGGACATTTATGTAATTCCAAAAGCACTTCCTTATACGATTTATAATTCACAGAATACGATTCAATTCCAATGCCCTTTATGAGATCACATATGAATACAAATTTTGACAATACGAAATCATACAACATGGTTTATCCGAGTAGTCTATAATATTTACACATGAGATCGTAATAAGTCATAATGTCAAAGTAGACAAAATAACAATCGGAAAATTAGCACAAAGATTTACTTCTGTATAAAATCATAATGTATTCGTTTGTGATGAAGAATAAATTGACTCGTATCCGTAAAAGCGGGGAATACAGTCGATTATTACAGAAACACAAGGAAAAAAAGAACCTGTCTACAGAAATAGTTGAATCTGATATACAAACACCGGAGCCGAAGCGGATGCCTTCAGACTGCAGTTTGTCGAAGAGTTGTAGTAATTTCACCGACGAGATACAACTAGCTGATGAACCCGGTCACAAGAGCCCGAAATATGAACCTTCTGATGGTATTATACAATAGCAAAAAAAATCTACAGGTGTAATTTATCAATTCTTTCCAGCAACCTTAACATCCGCCATTCGGGAATGGGCCTCTCAATTCCAAATTTCCCAGACAGCGTTGAAGGCCTTGATTGAAATACTCAACACTCATTCGCAAAGTACCCTTCCGAGAGATCCTAGGACACTGATGAGAACTCCCAGGAATCTTGAAGTAATGGAGCTCGACGATGGTGGCAAATATTGGCATCATGGTTTGGAGAGAAGTCTTCAAAATCGACTTGAACACGTCACTTGTGACGGACATGTGTCCATAAATATAAATATTGACGGGCTTCCAATCTTCAAAAGTAGTGCAAACCATTTTTGGCCAATTATTGCCAATATTCATGAGCTTCCCCACATTCACCCGATGGTTATCGGCATTTACTACGGGGGAAGTAAACCAAAAGATGCTAACCAATTTCTATCACCGATGGTCGACGAGTTACTACGACTTTTGGATTCCGGGGTATACATCAATGGTCACCGAATTTCATTATGCATCCGCGCATTTATTTGTGACGGGTGTTTATAAAATGCGTCAAGAATTTCAACGGTAAACATGGGTGCATTAAATGCACGACAAGGGGGAAATATTCCCATGAAGCGCGAACCATGGTGTTTCCGAAAATGGACGCTGAGCTGCGAAATGATCAACTGTTTCGTGATGGACAATACCCAGATCATCAACAAGGTGTGTCACCATTGATAAAACTAACAATCAACATGGTGGAGGATGTTATCGTTGCTGATGCATTACATTTACTAGAGTTGGGAGTAATGCGAAAACTACTCAATGCGTGGCGAACCGGATCAATGACAAGAAAAGTTAAATGGAGTGCTAAAGAAAAACAAGACATTTCAGCTAAACTTGTTGTACTGAAGTTGCCAAACGAAATTCATCGTCGTATGCGGTCTCTAGACCATATTTCACTTTGGAAAGGTACAGAGTACAGAATCTTTCTCAACTACGTGGGAGTAGTTTTACTAAAAGATCACTTACCTACCAAATATTACGAGAACTTTTTATTGCTATTTTGTGCAGTTAGAATTTGCTCGGTTGATGCGTATAAAGACTTCCTACCAATCGCACGCCTACTGTTCCTCCAATTTGTTAACGAGTACAAAAGATTGTATGGGACGGAATTTGTATCCAGCAACATTCATAATCTTTGTCACATCGTAGATGAAGTCGAAAAATTCGGATCGTTGATAACGTTGTCGGCATATCCTTTTGAAAATTGTTTGCATTCGGTGAAAAAACTTGTAAAAGCAGGTCCTAACCCTCTTGTCCAGGTAGCAAACCGTATTTTAGAAGCTGAACATGATAAGAATTCAAGTACATTGCAAATTCCAGATAACTCAAAGACTATTCACGTGGAGAAAAATGAGAAACACAGTAAAATTTGTCTTTCTGAGTTCACCCTGACCAACGACTTCAAGAACAAATGGTTCCTAACCAAGGATTCAAAATTAGTAGGAATGACAGATATTCATAACAGCGATGAAGGAATACAAATCAAAGGAAGATTTTTAAAACAAAAACGAGATTTCTTCGTCAAACCAATGAAATCTTCATTTCTGCATATTTTTAGTTCTAAACTTAAAAATAATTCTTCAAAAGTTGAATATTATAAGCCAGAATCCATACTGTGTAAAATGGTAGCAATTAATTTGAAGCTTACAACTGTGTTTATCCCACTGATGCATACGGTTCGGAATTATAAGTAACAATTGATTAATAATGAAGTGTAATAAAGATAAGATTTTGTTTATTTCATAGTAACACATTCTTTTACATTCAAATCAAATTTTTGAAATCAATTATGGTTGCCAATTTTTTGACAAATCAAACAGAATAAACCTTAAATTATTCAGAAGAGTCATCACTATCCATCGGCTCATGATTGTTTCTATCTTCTTCAGAGATTTCTGAAGATGTAGAAGCACGTTCTTCATCCACTTCACTTGCATCATCGGTTCCACTGTTAGTTTCGGCATTCGTAGCATCAATAATCTCATCCTGGACCAAGTCACCATCCTGAATATTACTTCCGCCTATTTTCTTTACTACTCCTTGCTTGACACGACATGAAGATTTGCGAATCACTTTGCTCTTTGCTCGCGTTTTGGAGTGCCTGAATAGACGAGTTTTGCAAAATTTCTCCAAATCTTTCCTTGTGTACGAAGGATCTCCAATTTGCACAATACTCAAAATGAGCTCTGTCACGTTTCCAAACTCGCGAAATCCACGTTTGCATTTTTCTCCCCGGTTTACTCCAGTCCACGTGAACTTATTCCAAAATTGCCTTGTAAAAAGACAATCAGCAATTATGTAGCAGGCATTGTCTCCTTTTCCAGCGAATGAATTTGGCACAATGATACGAGAGAAATATTCCAACTGAAAATAAAATAATCCCAAATCAAAACTCTCGAATAGGTACCAATTATTATGACTGATAATACTTACAAACTTGCTTTGTAGAACGTCATCTCTCAAATCGATATTCAATTGGTCAACGTCCTCCTCTGAGTCGATAAGGGTGCGTTTCTCGATCATGACTTCATCGTTGGTTGAAGAACTTTTGGCTTTGTCTTTGTCCATCACTTCAAACATAGCCGCTAGCCGTGCAAAATTGGACTCAAAAAAATTTGTCGACAGCTTTAGCTACCGCTTGATCAACAGCTCTCTCGACTACCTTGGATACTGCTTGCTCTACAGCTTTCTCAATTGCTTTGCCCAAATACGAATCGATTGCAACAGGAACGACTTCATTCACGGAATCAAAAACTGCTTGTCGAATAAGTGCATCAATATCAGTGACAGTTTCGTTCAGTGGTCCTACTGTATCTCGCTCAGGTTGTTCCTCAAATAGGACACTGGACTGGTTTATCGCATGTGCATCGTATAGTTTGTGATCTGAAAAAGATAAATTGCATTCAATAATGACTAAAACTCTCAGTTAATAACGGTTGAAGTGTACATAGAACATTAGGCTGAGTGGCAGGCCTTGTTCCAGTTGAAACGTTAGGCCAAGAATCTCTTGAAAAACCTGAATAATAAACGGATTCTTACCTGACAGATTAGTTGCAGTCAGCGATTCTCCTTCAAAATGCGAGGCTTCCGGAAACGTTTGGTATTGCACAACATCTGACCGATTCATGGATTGCGTATTCAACAACACTGGATCGATTTCGATAACTACCGGTGGTGCTTCAGGTGCCTTACTTACCTTACCGGTCAGGCTAAGGCCGGGGTGGCCTCTGCTGTACATAGTAGCCGCCTCCATTCCACTCGGTCCATGGCTGTTTGTCTCCAGTTCCGCACTCTGCGTAGGGTCCGCAGATCGTCCTCCACTTGGTCGACCCACCTAGCTCAGGTGCCACGGAAGACGTAAATGATGTTGATGCCGAGGTTGATGCTTGTGGCCTTTTAAAATCCTGGGCTTGCTGAGATGGCACTTTTATCGCAGAAATGTTTGAAGACGCCGAGCCTGAGACTGGCTGCTGTTTTTCAATAATAGCTAAAAAAATAATCGTTTATATAGATAGGAAAACAACTTATTTGTGAATACATACCTGCGCATAGATCATTCAAATCAGCCAATTTAGCCACTGGTTTCTTTCGTTTTGCAGTCTTAAGCATCTTCTTTTCGCCCTCAAAATCAGAGACATCTTTTCTGGAGAGTTCCTCTACTGCCGCTTCAGCCGATTTAAAATTGCGGAACTTTCTGGTGATCATTGCCGGTATGGACTTTGTGGATCCATGGAAAGCTGTGCCATCCATCCTCATTTTCTCAATTTTATCGTTGCCGATTGCTTTTGGCCACATGAGAAATCCTCCTTTCATCCAGCTCATGGGAACAGCCAGAACCTGCAACCGGCCGTTTTCTAAAAACTGCACCACTCCGAACATCTGAAACAGTTTTAAATACTCTAACTAAGTAAATTTGATGAATAAATTGTAGAAACTTACTTCTGTATCAACTGAAAACGACGGTACACAAAATCGACGGCACTTAAATCAGATCTTGTTTTGTTTATGTTTTGACTGGTGGTGGGAGCTGATGAGTGCAGTGCGGCCAGTTTTTTTTAATAGTTTACATTCAATTTATATGATGTTTTAATAAATATAATTAAAACTTTCAAGTATTTGCTATTTTTTAACATAAAGGAAAATAACATGGAGGGATTTTGAAACATTTTTTATATTTACAACTGGCATCGCAGATGTAAAATTTTTCAAATTTAAATTCTCATCACATGGTATATAATACACTGCCGTGTATCTGGGACCCATGTTTGCAGAAATCTGTGATGTTCAATTCAAGTCACTTAAATGTGTATTTGAGATTATATATGAATCGCGTAGAATCACATATAATGCGAAAAAAAATTACTAGGCATGTTGCAAATATCAACGAAATGAGATTGTATAACAATCCATTCCAAGTTGGTTTCGATTATTTACAACTCCTTTTTTAATGTGATTAGAAATTTGTTGCTCGCAATGTAAGTGATTGTGTGGCATCAAGGATCGGATCAGAACTATGAATCAGAAGAATGAGGGATCAAAACTGGAAACAGGTAATTATAATTTAAGTAAATAAATAATAAATTTAAGCAAACATAATAAACCATTCCTAGCTATATCATCGGCGATCCAAATTTCATGTATTTGAAAATTATCCGTTTTTGATAATTAATTGTCAATCTATTTTACTATTATATAGGTATAGGATTAGGAAGTCATGCATTTTTTATTGCTTAAGGCAAACAAGGTATTTTAGAAATGTATTTTTAAAGTTACATAAGTTACCATTCAAAGTTATATATTGGTGCTCATGAAGTTACATAAGATACAACATGAAGTTGTAAACAAAGTTATATATCGTTCGTTATGAAATCATATGAAATCATACAAGCCAATAACGTTTTTGCCACATGCACGCATATGGCCTCCAAATTTGCACGTATATGTAAGAATCGTTGCATTTTATACAACTGTTTTATACCGAATAAAGATTCATTTTAAGAAGCTGCAAATTGGTAAAGTGAATAAATTTGTTGGCTGGGAAGCCTTAAGTAAGCTTCAGAGAGCTTCAAAGCGTTCCTTAAACAATTCAGGTTGCTCAAAAAAGTTCCTAGGAAACCTTAAACAGTCCCAAACCAACTCCATCCCCTTTCATTGCTCCCCCCTGAGCATGCCCTGAACTCCCCGTAACTCCACTTGCAACTTAAGGTGTCATAATGCATCACGAAGCTTTCAAACGAATCATTGACTGTTTGCTTTTCAATTATTGTTTGCCTCGCGTTTTTGAAGTGATAAAAATTGACAATTGTGCAGCAACGCAGCAGAAAAAGTATCATCGTAATCACTGCGAGTGAGCAAATAGAGTGATACTTTTTCAAACGAATATTCGCTTTGGTTGCAGAGAATCATCACCTTGAAATTTTGATCGGCATATCCAACATGGCTGCCGATGCTGATGATGCAGTAAGAAGCCTTAATTCCCTCAAACCAACCTTATCCCTAATCTAAAACGCTTCAACTGCTCTGAACATAATTAGATTCCATCTCGGTAACGTTACCTAAATGGAGGGACTTAAATATATTTTACCTAAATGGATTCGACCTAAATGGAAGATTGAGTGTAGAATAAATGGATAAATGGCCCAAATTTACGTACTTTTTGGAGGACCTAGAATGCCTGTAATACCTTGATGCAGTAGCAAAACTAAGTATTTTGACTCAGAGGATCTATGTTTTGATACAAAAAACTGTCATTTGTTCGATTGATCTAATGAAACATGTTAACTTATATCGTGACAATTTGGAGTGTCCTCAATATCTGAAATACTTTTGAATCGATAAAAAATAGTTTACTTGATTCAATGAGTGTTACTAAACATAATCTGTAACGTTCCTCAAGAATTCAAGTATTCATCTGAATCTCCCAGTAGTGTAACTCCAGGACAGTATCATCCAAACTGTCCAAACTGTCCTAGAACATCCTAAAAAAAATATAACGTTTTCTTCAATATTATGATGTATACCATTGGAAAAACATATATTCGTTCTCATAACATGTGCCACATACTTATGTCTGATCAAACTATTTCACTAGGCTGTCCGTCCGTGATTTCGAACTCTTTCGGCTTAATTACCAATTCAGAGTAAGCTAAGTAGTTATTCTCACTTTACGTGAATTATTCAAGAAGCTGTTCGATCAGTCGTCGCCTCGGACGGGTGGGCGTTTGGCATTTGATAAGTGTGCGACGACGACGCGGGCGTTTGGACGGAAATGAGTAGGGCAATAAATAAAACCAAATTACCGGGAGAGGGTATTTAACTATGGACGAAGGCGAACTGCACGACGAGAGAGGGGTGATTTCCCAACAGTTACTTCTCCTGTGCAGAGGCGGAAAAACATGTGTTGAAGGGTGTTGAAGAGGATGAAAATCGATTACTGCCGGGTGAACTAGAGGTACACAAAGAGAATGATTGTGGGTGTTGTTGGGGTAAGTTCGACGGAATGGGAAAATTTACTGACCGCACGGTAACGACAGGCGTGTGTCCGAAGAGGACAGGTCTAATTTATTCGGTGTCATTTATGATAGATTACCCGGTCGAAGGCTAATTGGTGACTAATTGTTGGTTAAACGGTGTCGTGGAGTGTCATACATTTTTGACGAGGGTAGTTATGTATTTCAGCCGGACACACGATGTAAGATGGTGGGTGTGGTAAATACCAGTACATCAGCTTACTTGGATGGACCTTGGAAGACCTTAGAATCATCATAAAAGCCAAACAATATCCTTTAGATTTTATGAATATTCTTACAACATTCCGAGAACTAAGGGTTTGTCCATAACTACGGGAACTCTTAGGTGTGGCAGGGGACTTCTGACCAAAGTCCATACAAATTCAGATAATATTGTATGGACAAAAGTTTACAAAGGAAAGAAGCGCGGTCTGAGATTGCCAAAATTGAGTCAACGAAGTTCATGGACAAAACCTATTAAGACTTCAAATAGTTGCTAGAGATATGTATAGGGAAGTGGCACCATCTCGGCAGGGGTCCTATTTTGGTCACTTTTCTGTTATAACTCAGTCAATTTTGAACCAATTGATACAATTTGTGGAACGCGATGAGATACGTATAGTATCTAGCCGTGCACAAAATTTCATGACAATTGGTTTAAAATTGACTGAGTTATAGCGAAGAGTGCCCAAAATACCGGCCTCTGGTTCGCTACCCTATAATCCCACATAATCGATACGAATAGTGATGCAAAACTTCATCTTAGCTGATTGTACCGAAATTCAGTCATATAGGTTTTCAACACTCACAGGCCCTCCTCCATATTATAAGCGTGCACTATCGGGGTAGTTGATGACCGCAGAGCCGTAGCATGGTTTTCCAGTTTTCTTTGGTGAAAACTAGGTTTGGCAGAAAAAAAATGTCTTAATTTCAAAATAATACTTAGTTTCTGATCATAACTTAGCTCTCATAGTAAAGGAGCCCTTGTCCAAGACAAATCTTGCCCAAAATTTCCACTACGGCCCTGGCAAAGCATCACGTTTAAAATTCAAAAACCTCCGGAAGGTACGTATTATTCAAGTTTATTTGCTTATATCGAGTTTATGCCAGCCATCCAGCCAACCAGCCAGCTTGTCTGAACTGCGAGCTGAGCCCGGGCGCAAAAGGTACACCACTGCCACGTTACAAAAGCCGAGACTGACGAGATCAATTATCTTGAGCAAATATTTACCGGGGCTGTTTTTCACCAGTTCTCGCCGTTTGCCGACTCCGGTCGAGGCGCAATTTCCGCTTCTTGTCTGGCTGACTGGGTTCTGTGCGCTATGTACTGCTGCTGCTACTGCTACCGCCCGATCCTGACTAGGGTGGTGTGGTGAGACCGTATCTTGTTCCCGTCCGTCGTCGTGGGATGAGATCGGGGGATGGATGGATGGGTTTGTTTGTTTGCGATGCGATGCGCATGAGTATCTCTTTTCCCTGCTTTTTGTGCTGCCATACCGGCACGGCGGTGGATGGTGCCGTTCCACTGGGACCCGGCCAAAGGCAACCCGAACTCGAAGTCCTTGACGCGGTGTGGCGGCTACATGGCAATTTTCGAGGATATATACCGAACGAATACGAGCGGAACCGGGTTGTGATGGAAAAAGGCACACCGAAAGGAGGATCGCTTTGAGCAGGGGTGTCCTAAGATTTTTGCTGAATTGATGGCACTACGCGACAATTTTTGAATTTGAACATTCTGGAGCATTTTATATGAGATTTTAAAGTATTCTCGAAGAGATTACAGTAACATTTTTCGCTTCAGGGTACGATTTCAGTGTCTAAAAGAACTTTACACCGGCTAGTTAGGGCCATCGAAGTGATTTCTTTTAAAAAGTAACGTTACATTATCAAATAGGATCCATAAACCTCTTAACTCTCATGATAGATTTGTGATAATTTAGGTCATCCAATCTTCCATGGAGTACACAGCTTTACACTTACAATGTTAGCCTGCTCGTGATTTGGCTGCACCCTCTGCTCCAGGACCAACAGCGGATAGGGTAATTGATCCGATCATGGAGGAGTTAAGCATTGGGTTCATGCTTAAACCACAATTGTATCGCCCCAAGCAATTTTTTTACATGGATTGAATTGAAAATAATAAAATCTATCCTTTATCTACGGGAAAATAACGAAATATTGCCACTTTGCGGTTGTTATGAGCATTTTATTCGTTTTTATCTGAAAGAACATTGTGTTCCTATTGTTGCGGTATTTGTTCCTAATGTTGCGGTATTTGTTCCTAATGTTGCGGTATCCCATTGAAATCATATGGGATACCGCAACATTAGGAACACTACCGCAACAATAGGAACACAGCAGCAAACATATTAAGGAAAATATTTTTTTTTTAATAGGTTTTTGGGAAAATCTTGAGCAAACAAATGGTGCAATATCATAATTTAAGCACAATACATCTATTAAAAATACCTTTTGGTAACATTTCAGTCGAAAAAGTGCTCAATTAGCCATTACCGCAACATTAGGTACTACCACAACGATGGGAACAATTACCCTATACAACGACTGCAATTACGAGACGAACTAGCGCTCCACATGGCCACAGCAGTCAAGCAGTTCCGTGGGACAGACCCCATTTCCCGGCACCGAATACCAAAGCTGCGGAATTCCTATCGGTTATTATTATTATTATTATTATTTATTTTTTAACTAAAAATTTTGACAGAGAGAAAAACCCCTTTGAGTGATTTCCGCAATTTTGAAATCTTTCTCAAAAAGGCACAAAACCTCTTCATCTTTTCAAAAAACATTACAATATAAACTATATCTAAAGGCTCCTCCGGAAAACAATCCATAACCGAGCCGCAGTCTTGAATGGGATTCGCTAAGGGATGAACAAAGGCCAATGTACTCTGTCTGGAACGGAATTTCGAAGACTGAAAAAAAAATAAACAAAGGCAGTATCAAACATTATAAGAAATATCCTGTAAATATGAAAAGGGGAGTTTCATTATTGATAAATTTTTACTGCCAAGAATATCACGTACGGATTGGGGTAAAGTATAATTTGAATTTTGAATACTTTCAATAAATTTTCTTCGAGGTAAATGGTAACGTTTACAATTAAAAACAATATGGTCAATATCCTGATATGATTCACCACAATCACATAAATTTGATTCTTCAATATTGATGCGGAATAAATGATTATTGCAAATGTAATGATTTGAAATTAATCTTGAGAATGTACAAATAAAATTTCGCCCAACATTCAAATGTTTGAACCATGCATCATTTTTTACCACTGGATATATTGAATGACAATAACGACCTTTCTCACTAGAATTCCAATCAGCCTGCCAAGTTTCATTTGAATGTGTTTTTATTTTAGCGAAATATTCCGAACTAAAAATTTTACGATTGTAAATTCTTCCACGAATAGCACCTAATTTAGCTAACAAATCAGCTTGCTCATTTCCATAAATTTGACAATGAGCTGGAACCCAAACAAATTTTATTATAAAACCCTTGGAGTGTAAATTATTTACAAATCTTTTACCAAAAGTATAATATAATGTGTTTTACAATTGAACTGGTTGGAATTAATTGAATTTATGGAACTCATGCTATATGAACAAATAATAAACAAATCCGGTGATAATTTCTGAATTAATTGACATGTGAAATACAATGCAATTAATTCAGCAACAAATATGGAACAAGGAGATTCTAGTTTAAAAAAATGAGCCATACAAAAATTATGCCGAATCCGGCATTGGTCGGCTGTTCGAGTCCGTATGAAGTTGATCATTAATATTAACTTCTTTTCTCGATCAGCCTAGATAGCTGTGTAGTGTCGGTAGCGATTGTCTCAATTGGTTAAGAATAACACTACGGACCGCCTGTTCCGGTGGTAAGAATCCACCAACAGGTGACCCCTAATTCATGGTGTGATGCGGCTTTATGCTTACCGTGCCTAGGAATGAATGGCTAGGGGGGTCTAATAAAAACCTAACCGCTAACGGAGCCTGTGGAGTACCAGGGCGCCCTCCACAGTATGTAGCCCTTACTGCGCTAACCGGAGCAATGGTGCAGTGGACCTTGTGTTTCTCCGAGACAATCAGCTGCCCTTCTTTAGTCTCACTTGAGGCTAAATAAGGGCGGGATTATGAAGATGTTGTTAATTAGTTTAAATTTTCACCTATATGGTTTCGCATTATGCGATTTACACAGTGTATTCTGTGTATCCTCGCCTTTGGCGTTTTCCAATCGATACCGATTTGGTTTTATTGTTGCTGTTCCTTGTTGTGCTGCTGTTGCGAAGAGTTTAATCTTACCTAGTTTGGGTAGTGGCTACGGTTAGGATAGCTCAGATCAATCTTCAGCATAAAAGAACAGCAACGATCAATCTTTGCAGACTTATGCAAAATGGTACAGCCCAAGTGGCCTTGGTACAAGAACCTTACTTTCGTAAGGGAAATTTCTATCTAGGAAACCTTGTGAACCTGGTGTTTGCCACTTTCAGTAAACATGAAATGGCAAACTCGCGTGTCATGCCTCGAGCCTGTGTGCTTGTCAACAACGCAATAGTTGCTACACTCATCTCTGAACTAACCACCAGAGATGTATGTTCTATCACAATTGATGTATCTGTTGAAACCTCAACAGGAAATACGTCTATTTTTCGGTTTATTTACCGCATGATGAACCATCCCCTACGGATGCTTTCAAACAAGGCATCGCATACTGTACTTCAAAAGGCCTTCCACTAATTGTTGGCAGTGATGCTAATGCTCACCATATCATCTGGGGCAGCTCAGACATTAACTTGAGAGGCTCCAGTTTGATGGAGTACTTAAGTAGTACAGATCTTGCATTACTTAACATAGGCAACCGCCCAACCTTCATGGTATCTGCTAGAAAGGAAGTGTTAGATATAACGCTTTGCTCTAGCAGAATTAGTCACGAGCTGACCAATTGGCATGTGTCAGATGAAGAATCTGTATCTGACCATCGCTATATCTTTTTTGAACATTTAAATGTTACTTCGCAAACATTGCGTTTCAGGAATCCTCGGTCAACAAACTGGGATCTTTATACTGATTTGGTTGCAGCCAAATTTCATGGATATTCACCATCCATTGACACTCCAAGTGATTTAGATGATGCCGTTGATACTACAACGACCGTCATCATGGAAGCTTTTGAAGAAGCATGCCCTCTACGGTCTGTGAAGATCACAAGAGGAACCCCTTGGTGGAACTCTGATCTGGCGAAACTCAGGAAACAATGTAGAAAGAGTTGGAACAGACGACGTTCGGCTGGTTCGGAGGCTTTCAGGTCGGCTCGCAAGGCCTACAGGAAAGCTCTCCGGTCTGCTGAACGATCCGGCTGGAAAAACCTTTGGAAAAATGTTTCCAGCTTGAGTGAAGTCAGTCGGTTAAACAAAATCCTTGCGAAATCTAAGGATTTCCGGTTGAACGAACTTCGTTTGCCAAATGGCGATCTGACTTCCTCTGATGAGGAAGTTCTGGAATGCTTATTCAGCACACACTTCCCTGGATGTGTGGATATTACATCTTCGGATGATCCTGATGTCTTTTCTTGTAGTTATGATTCTTTAGCTTCGGCTCGGAGTATTGTAACTATAGAATCGATTAAGTGGGCTCTTAATAGCTTTGCTCCTTTCAAATCTCCTGGGGCAGATGGGATTTATCCTATTTTGCTTCAGAAAGGATTTGATTATTTCAAACATGTTTTGAAAAAAAACTATTTGTTTGCAGTTTTGCTACAGGGTATATTCCCAAATCCTGGAGGGATATTACTGTAAAGTTTATTCCGAAAGTGGGTCGTGCGTCGTATGAAGAAGCAAAGAGTTTCAGACCTATCAGTTTGACCTCTTTTCTTCTGAAATGCTTAGAACGCATTGTGGATCATCATATCCGTGATGTTCATCTGGCCAACGTGCCTCTTCATGTGAACCAACATGCCTACCAATCTGGTAAGTCCACTGTGACTCTTTTACACAAGGTTGTTTACGATATCGAGAAAGCATTCGCTCAAAAGCAATCTTGTTTGGGCGTTTTCTTAGATATCGAGGGTGCCTTTGACAACGTGCCTTTCGATGCCATATTGGAAGCCGCACGGAGTCATGGTATATCTCCAATGATTTCCAATTGGATTCACCAAATGCTCAAAAACCGATATCTCTTCTCGACATTGCGTCTAGCAGGGATTAGGAAATTGAGTGTTTGTGGATGCCCCCAAGGGGGAGTCTTATCACCGCTTTTGTGGAATCTCGTAGCAGATACGCTATTGAGGCAACTCAATAATAGCGTTTTTCCTACTTATGGTTTTGCCGACGACTACCTAACATTGTTAGTTGGTATGTGCATCAGCACCCTTTTCGACCTGATGCAAAACGCCCTTCAGGTAGTTGAGGGTTGGTGTCGCCAATATGGCCTTTCGGTTAATCCGAGTAAAACATCTATTGTTCTTTTCACGGAAAGGCGAAACCGTAATGGCGTTCGACCTTTGCGTCTCTTTGATTCTGAAATCGATGTGACTGAACAGGTAAAGTACGTTGGAGTCATTCTTGATTCCAAGCTTTCCTGGACACCTCACATTGAGTTCAGAATCAAGAAAGCTTGTATGGCCTTCGGGCAATGCCGGCGTACTTTTGGTACAACTTGGGATCTAAAACCCAAGTATATCAAATGGATTTACACAACTGTGGTTCGGCCAATATTGGCTTATGGATGTCTTGTGTGGTGGCAAAAGGGTGAAGTGAGAACGGTCCAATCAAAATTAGGCCATCTCCAAAGGATGTGCTTAATGGCGATGTCTGGAGCGTTCTCTTCAACTCCTACGGCAGCGCTAGAAGTTCTCTTTGACGTTGCCCCACTACACATTCATCTCAAACAAGAAGCCCTTTCTTGCACTTACCGGTTACGGGTACTCGGTCTACTAGAGGAAACTCCTGTGAACCGCAGTTCAACACACACCTCGTTGTTTCCACTTTTGGTGAATTGGGACAAAATTGTCCTTGCTCCAAGTGATCTTACAATTGCTTGTAATTTTCCGTATAGGACATTTTCCACGAAATTCCCTTCCCGGGAAGAGTGGACATCTGGTTATCTGGAAAGAAGTATTTCAGACGGCATCGTATGTTACACTGATGGCTCCCTTCTCGAAGGTCGAGCAGGTGCTGGTGTTTATTCTCGTGAGCTACGGCTGTATCAGTCTTATTCACTTGGTAGACACTGTACCGTTTTTCAGGCCGAAATCTTTGCTCTTATGTGCGGAGTGCAATCAGCACTTCAGCAGCACGTAATGGGCAAAGTAATATACTTCTGTTCAGATAGCCAGGCTGCTATTAAAGCACTTGCTTCGGCCAACTCCAGGTCGAAGATAGTTATCGCTTGTCGAACTCAAATCGAGGAGCTGAATTCAGCAAACGCTGTTCACCTTCTATGGGTACCTGGTCATTCTTCCATCGCTGGAAATGAATTGGCTGATGAGTTAGCTCGCTCTGGAGCATCACGTGACTTCATTGGCCCTGAGCCAGCTATTCCGATATCGAAGTGTTGGATTAAGCTTCAGATTCACACCTGGGCTGTCACTCAACACAGACAATATTGGAATAGTTTGGAGTCATGTCGTCAAACCAAATTGTATAGTGCTGAGCCATCTCTACGGGTGGCGAAGTATCTAACTAATCTGTCTAAGCAGAATTGCAGCATGCTGGTCAAAGCATTGACTGGCCACTGCCGACTCAGCTATCACATGGCGAATATACAGCAAGCTGATTCATTTGCCTGTGATAGCTGTGAATCCGATTATGGAACTTCGTATCATTTGATATGTAACTGTCCAGTTTTCGCGCAACTGCGTTTCCGAGTATTCGGTAAACACTTATTAAGTGAAACTGACTTCAGAAACCTGAATCTTCAGGATATTCTGTTGTTCTTAACCCGCTGTGGTAAAGAGCTATAGGCTCTCTTTCGCTTTATGCGTTATTACAGTGCCCTTTTCAGGGCGCTGTTTGAACCCATTGTGGTACGCTTGTGCGTTAGTACCCTCTTCCAGGGTATTTTTGCTATTTCCCTACCTGTCCCTATCCCCATCCAAATCCTTTTTCCTTCCTTTTCCCTCAGGTAGATGATGAAATAGGCTGTTATTTTGGCGATGGCACAAATGTCCCAAATGGAGGATAACGTGCCTCTGGAGCCGGCCTTCTGATACCTGATTATAAAACCCTTGGAGTGTAAATTATTTACAAATCTTTTACCAAAAGTATAATATAATGTGTTTTACAATTGAACTGGTTGGAATTAATTGAATTTATGGAACTCATGCTATCTGAACAAATAATAAACAAATCTGGTGATAATTTCTGAATTAATTGACATGTGAAATACAATGCAATTAATTCAGCAACAAATATGGAACAAGGAGATTCTAGTTTAAAAAAATGAGCCATACAAAAATTATGCCGAATCCGGCATTGTTTGCAATAAAAGAACCATCAGTATAGTATAATTGTTTAGGATCAATTCCAATGAATTTACGTTCAAATAATAATTTAGCATACCGTGAGTGTTCATATTTTGGAATTTGTTTTAATTCTAATTGAAGGGAAATATCAATTAAAGGAATAAATGAATAAACTTGAATGTCACAGTTTTTGAAATAGTTTGTTTAAATGGGACTAATATTTAATGTGGAACAATAAATAAATGAATTTAAAATTCTGCATGAAGGGTTAGTTTCATATAAATCCTTTAATATATGAATAATTGAATGATTATTGGAAAAGCATTGTGCTAAAAAAATATTATTGAGTTCTTGAAAACGTATCTTTAGTGAAACAACCTCGGCTAAAACTTCTATTGATTGAGTGTGGGTAGAATTCATTAATTTCAAACAAATTCTATATAAGACTACGAAATTGATTTTTTTCAAGCTTCGAAAAGTGAGTTTGAGATGCAGATCCGAAAGTAAAACATCCATATTCTAATATAGAATTCCTATCGGTTAACAAGTGCAGTAAGCATCCTAAACCAGGATATTCTGCCACAGTACTTGGAGGCCGTACAGAACATCCAGGATCTGCCGTTTACGGTGTATTCAGCTGCGGTGGCTGTTGTCAAGACGCTGGAATTACGGACGCGCCCGCAAGGAGACGGTGAAGGTCGCACGCGCCCCAGCACACGAAAACCCGCGTGGATGCGACCTTTGGAGAACCGGATCGCTACATTGCGGACCATGATTGGTCGATTAACGCAGTACAAGCAGGGGAATCGATCAACGAGGCTAGTTGGTTATGTTGCTGAAATTGTGAAGCCCACAGAACTCCGAGATCTCACAGAAGTCAAAATTATGGAGATCCTCGACACCCATGTACGTACAGCGGTTGAGTACTCTTGCGAAACGATTGCGGCGTTATGGAGAATATTCGAAGTGGAAAGAACAAAACCGGATATTCAACATTAACGAAAGGGAGTTCTACAACTGCATCCGAAATGCCAAGGCTGATTATGGACAAGGCCTTCCAGAGATTGGCAACGTCACACAGTTCTGGGTCAATCTATGGGAGAACCCTGTCCAGCACAGCGACGATGGGATGTGGTTAGCAGAAGAAGAGCGACAGTGTAATGGAGTTGGAGACATGAACGCGGTCGTAGTAACCGCCCAGGATATACGTGAGGCTACCCGGTATACCAGAAATTGGGCTGCACCAGGACCCAATTTCGTGCACAATTTTTGGTATAAAAAACTCACGATGATTTACGGGCGGATGGCGGAATGCTTCAACATGGTGCAAGAAGACCCAACGCAGCTATCAGAATTCATTACCAGGGGTATCACTTATCTTCTGCCGAAGGACCAAAACACAGCTGACCCAGCAAAGTACAGACCAATAACGTGTCTTTCAAGTCTGTACAAATTGCTGTTGTCGGTAATAACGAGGAGGATACAAGCCCACTGCGATGCCAACAACGTGATGAGGAACAAAAAGGGTGTCGCAAAAACACGCAAGGCTGCAAAGATCAGGTCATAGATGCAGTCATTGTGGGTCAAGCCACCGAAAAGCAGAGGAACCTGAGCATGGCGTACATCGACTACAAGAAGGCGTACGACTCAGTACCGCACTCGTACCTTCTTAAGGTACTGCAGTTGTACAAGGTAGACGGGAACGTCATCAGGCTGATGCGACACGCTATGGGGATGTGGAGCACGTCCCTACAAATTACCGACGGAACAGCTGTGTTGCGGTCCAGAACTCTCAGCATCATGAGGAGGATATTTCAAGGCAATACCTTTAGTCCGCTATGGCTCTGCCTTGCGATGAACTCCTCAGCAGAGCACTCAACCAGTCCAACAATGGCTACCAACTGAAAAGCGGGGGAAGGAGTACAAGAACAACCCACACCTTCTCTATGGCCAATCTGAAGCTGTTTGCGGAATCAGTACAGAGGCTGCATCAACTGTTGCAGCTTGTGACGGTGTTCAACAACGACATCCGGATGGAGTTTTGAATTGACAAATGTCGGCCAGTCCATTTTCGCCGGGGTCAAGAAGTGGACGCCAGCTGCTTCCGCGTCAACGAATAGGAGGAGATTCGGAATATGGTTAAAGGCGAAGCGTACTAATATCTCGACATCGTGTCAACTGTGTTCTGAGGAGCTTTCTGTCAGCCGGCCATAAGGTGAAGGCGATCAACACGTTTGCTGTGCCCTTGTTGACCTACAGCTTTGGGGTGGTAAAGTGGACCAACACTGGCCTCGAGGCGTTAGAACGAGCAGTAGAAGTGGCGTTCACCAAGCAACGCATGCGCCATCGAAAGTCGTCCATCGAGAGAGTCACCCTGCCACGTGGAAGCAGAAGGAGTTGCATGGGACGCGTGGCTGGTGCAGAGTGACCTCTTCTTGGAAACAGAAGGTTTCATGGTAGCTATCCAGGACCGGGTAATTGTGACGAAGAACTATCGGCGGTACATATTGCACGAAGACGTGGAGGACCGCTGCAGCAAGTACAATTCAGTAGGAGAAACGATCGAGCATGTCGTTGTAGGCTGTTCAGTGTTAGCTGGATCTGCCTACCTCGATCGTCACAACGAAGTTTCCAAGATTGTGCACCGACATACAGCTTGCTTTAAAGCACAACTTGGTCGACAGATATGTACCCTACTACAAGTACCAGTATTCTGGAAAATAGTTGTAAAGCTATACTGGAATCGCGAGATCATGCCAACCGTCCAGACATTGCACAATGGGTCCAGAGCAGTATTTACGAAGACAAAAATGTTTGTGCCCAAACCTTAAGCTTTAGATACATGGTGTCTTTGAGAAAGTTTCTTCTTATTTTTCGACCTTTTTCTCCTTATTGTGAAATTAGAGTGGTCCCTCTAGTTTCGCTGATTCAAACATCCGTTTTTCAATAGTTTTATATGCGTTTATAAAATGTTCTACAAAGTTCCAAAAGAACTTATTTGGAGCAAGTTTGCCGAAGAAACCATTATTCTATCTCTTATGGTTCCTCACTTATAATTTTTTAAAAGATTCATGTTAGGGCGATCCATAAATTTCAGTTTTCCTGAAATAACTTTTAATTCGTTTGTTTCTCGTAAATACTTTGTTCCGAGCACTTTTAGAACTATCAACGACGCATATTTTTTTTCCAAATAGCTCAAAGTTCTAACTCTCATAGTTAAAAAGATATTGGCATTTTACTTAGAAAAATACCTTTTTTTTTAAGTCATATCTCAAAAAGGAGCAAATGGATTTTCAATCTCTCGGTGGCATTGGAAAGATCGTACTCTGTTCTATTTATAGTAAAAAAAACTGCAGGTACCTTTTTTGTTTTAAGCTTTTTATTGAATTTTGAAAATACGATTTTTTTCATGGAAAAGCAGTTGTAATTTTGAAAATCGATGAGATAGAAACTTGGCGTCTTCGACAAACTTGTGAGGTTTTGGGTGCTATAAAAGTGCCCAGAAAAAAGTATTGCGAAAAAACCAACACATAAAATTATATTGAATAAAAACCGATTTTCATATGGAAAGCGGAACAATTTCAGCAAACTCGACTAGTCTTTGTTAGATACATCGAAGTAACCATGACGAAAATGTTTAAATTTGCTTATAATCCATAATTCGTCAATGAACTCAACTGAAAATGTGATTTTGAGCTGATTTTCATCAATTTAATTTCAATTTCATCACTTCAATGTATGGACAGCGAAAATGTCAATCACTAGTATATGTTTATGTTAATCTATCGAACAAAGACGAGTTGTATTTGCTTGAAGTTTGTCGTTTTTCATATGAAAATCTGTTTTTACTCAATATAATTTTATGTGTTGATTTTTTTCGAAATACTTTGTTCTGGGCACTTTTAAAGCAGCCAAAAACTCACAATTTTGTCGAAGACGCCAAGTTTGTATCACATCAATTTTCAAAATTACATTCAGTGAATCAAAATTCAACCATCGCGCAACAATAACGACAATGTCGCAACCTGAATTTGTTGCGACATTCTACCCAATGCGACATACGTTTGTCCCAACTTGAACAGAATAGGACAAAGATCGTGCACCACGAGTTTAGAGAATTTCAAGGCTTGCATTGTGATTTTCGAGCGGTAACTTCGAGTCGGTAAACACTGCAACGCTGCTGAAGATGTATCATCAAAAAGTTTCGATTTTGGGTTGATAATAATTGATTATTCACGAGTTGAAAAGTACGCAACAAATTCAGGCTCCGTTTTGTCTGCAACAAAAATTTTCGAGATCGTGTCATTATATGTTAACAGTTGGGACAAAGAGTAATCACCGCGTCTTCTTAGTTGCTTGTTTTGTCCCTTTTTTTCTGACAATTCTCTTCACTGATAAAAACTGCTTTTCCATGAAAAAAATCGTATTTTCAAAATTCAATGAAAAGCTTTAAACAAAAAAGGTACCTGCAGTTTTTTCACCATAAATAGAACAGAGTACGATCTTTCTAATGCAACCGAGAGATTGAAAATCCATTTGCTCCTTTTTGAGAAATGGCTTTTTGAAAAATAAAAGTGATTTTTCGAAGAAAAATGCCAATATCTTTTAAACTAATACATACGTAAAAAAACTTTACGCTTGGCAAAATTCTGGCTTTAAAGGGTCGAAAATATGATATTATTTTGGCACGGTTAAGGCTGGGTATCGGGTATGTCGCGCAATTCCGACCCCATTGAGATTCATTAGCCAACCAATTTCATAGCACCACCTTCCTTCTAGTTGGGCACCCCTGCACATCGCACACGCATTTCTACAACCGTAGTTGCTCGTTATCCTCTCGCCCAATGGCTGATGCCGAGATGGCAAACCAGAACCCGACGCGGCAGTGTGGTGGCGGCGTTTGCTCATTCATTTTCACTCCAGCTTTGCCCGGCTGATATGCTGAAAGCTGAAAAGGTGAACCCTCTCGAAAGGGTTTCTTTTGAGCAGTCAGTCGGTTGGTACCCAGTACCTAGGACAGGACTTTTTGTGCCCAGAAGGTCTTCTTCAGGAAAAGGAAAGAAGTGGCGATGGATGATGGTGTGCCCACTTTATGGTCGACGAAGGTTATTGTTGTGTCACTGAGATGGGTGCTCTTCTCCAGTCGTAGAGATCAACCCGGCGGCGGCGAGAGGATATCTAACTTCCGTACGAGATGCCCTCCTCGTTGACACTGACACAGATTGTGTGCGAGTTGTTGGCATTAAAGCTCATATGCAGTGTAGGTCTTCCTCAGCAGGATTGGTGCAACCACCGAAGTAGATCATCGGAGAATAGTTTGTTTGGCTTCAGGATTACCGTTTTCTGGTGACATCAAACCGCACTCGATTGCATGGCTCATAATAACAAAGCATGCGTTAAATTGTTTGCACAAGGGATTTATTGCTAATGGTGGCGCGTTTTCATGGGATTGGATTTACTACATATTTAACGACAACCAACTTGTGGTTTATTACCCGTTGCATGAAGTGGTTCTTTATTATTATGTAAACTTTCTCTATATCCATAAAATCATAATAATCAATAGCTTTCAAACAAAAAGAAAAGGAGTTTAAAATCGGTGAACTGGTTCAGAAGTTATCAATGTTTGAAAAATTTCAGTTTTTCAAAACCTTGATTTTTAGGACCACCCTATCTGAAAATTGATTACCCTAATGACGAAAAAAAAAATACGGGTCTAATTATTTATTTTCGATGAGCCACAAACCCACCAAGTTTCACGATAATCGGAGTTGCACTATATCGTTTTTCTATGGAATGGCTGTATACACAATACACATTCAACGTGCTCAACGGCTCAATGGGGTCTCCAGTTAGCCTAGTGGTTAAGGCTTTGGATCGCCAATCCAGAGACGACGGGTTCGATTCCCGTTCCAGTCGGGAAAATTTTCTCGACTCCCTGGGCATAATGTATCATTGTACTTGCCTCACAATATACAAAGTCATGCAGTGGCAGGCAAAGAAAGCCCTTTAATTAATAACTGTGGAAGCGCTCAAAGAACACTAAGTTGAAGTAAGGCAGGCCAAGTCCCAGTGGGGACGTAGAGCCACAAAGAAGAAGAATAAAAAGATGCTCAACGGCAGCGGAAGCTCTCAGTTAATAACTATGGAAGAGATCATATAACACTAAGCTGAGAAGCAAGTTTTGTCGAAGTGCGCACGTAACTGCAAAAATAAGACCCACTGACCATTTGGTCTAATGACCTTCGGCCGAATGGCCGACACCATTTGTCACAGATGAGTTACGCCAGCGCAGGTTTTGATTACGCAGAAGTCATCGTAACTTACTTCTACACACTTAATTTTGAATACCGTGCTAGGTGATTTTTTGATGAAAATAGAACAGCTGAATACAGCTATACTGCATTGTTTACTTTTTGCACCCGGTTTTGACAGTTGGTGTACTGAGCCTCAGTAAAATCAATTACCGAAGCTATCGAAATAGTTCTGCTGTTCTATGTTCGTCAAAAAAATCTTAACAGGCAATTCAGGATTGAGGGTGTAGAAAGTAAATAGTTATTTATTTGTTCGAATCAAGTCCAGTGATTTCAGCGCAACAAAAACCTGCACTACCGTAACTCTTCTGTGACTAGTGTGTTACTTGGGTAGAGACCAAGGCGAGGCTAGCCGTATCGAATACCGCCTATCAGATTCACAGTCGAATAAGAAGGCAGTAGTCACCTTCCGTATACAGCTGTATACAGCTAAGGATTGATGCCTTAATCAGGAATACTACCCGGGTAGATGAGAATATCTGAATCATATCTCAAATCGAACACTTTTTGCTGTCATAGCTCGATGCGATTTTGATGAGTTATTCAAAAATCTTATGAATATCGCACGAATAGCTCAAAGTGATATGATATCAGTTTTTGTTCTTTTCGAAATAGCTGAAAATTTCTACATAAGAACAAGTTTAGCTCTTCTGCACGAAATGGAACACATACACCCATAGAGATGGCTCAATATTAGTGAAATGCCATGTGCCCCTTTCTGAGCTGTGGAAACGAAGAACCGCTTGCTCTTGTTCCCATGTTATTTACAACAGCGAGCCACAGTTGAGTTATAAGCATCGCCGCCTGTGAATCCTAAGGTCCTAATGCTGGATGTTGACATTTCAGTACTTGACCCGATTTTCTTTTTACTTACAGATATTCCCCTAACAAGCCCAGGATAATCATCATCATTATTTTATGTTTTATTTTTCCTAGAAAAAAAGTGACAAATCTTGTCTGCTATTGTTTTGCTCTTGTAATATCTTAACGAGCCATTATTGAGTAGTTCACCATTGTTCGGTCCGAGATTGTGAACCACTGGATCTCTTTAGATCACTTTCCTCTTCACCACAGCTAATGAGAAGAGCGAATATCTCTAGTTTTACGAGAGCGATCCCCAAGTCGAGTTATATATCTTTGCATAGAATCCAAATAAATCAGTTTTGCTCCAAATCGTTGCACAAAGCACCCGGTTTTTCTTATTCGGTCCGGTTAATAAATAGTGTACCAGAAAGTGCTAGTGTCGTTATTACGCGTTGAAGAAGGTCACTGATCAAAGGCCGAGGTCAAGGACCTCTTAAGAAGACCCGCGTCTGGACGGACAACGATTGATTACAGTCCACTCGTCCACTAATTAGTCCGTGCCAGAACAACCATATTAGATTTTACTATTATTTTTGTTCTTTTATCTCTTATATCAATCAAACCAATATCAGTTTATGCTCTTCAGTAATTCAATCAATCATAACTGAATATACTATTCATCAGATTTTTCCACCTAATCGGGTATACACAAAAATCTTTACTCAATACATTTTACCTAAGCAGCAATTTAAAGTCCATTTAGTTTCGATGAGGTTCCAAGAGTCGATTGAGCCCCAAATAAATGAACTAGATAAAAAAAAGGTTCCAAGAGACTCACTGTTTTATGCTATTCCTAAGAATCTGTAAGACTGAAAAATGTTACTTATGCCGTTTTAGGAAGGGAAAGTCATAAAAAATAAGAAAATTCGTTATTCCAAAACGGTTTTTTTTATGAAATAATGTTTTATTCGTGTTTGATACGTCTAAATATAAGTCCTAAAAATAAACTTCACATTCTAATCTACTCTCGCTGCTATTGCTTCCACTACTCTCATAACTTTCGCAAGTGTGTTTTCGATTTCAGCCAACTGCTCACCTATCATTCCACAGTTTTCTCCCAGTATTCGAACTTTGTCCTGTTGCTCTTCCAATACCATAAAAATTTGCCGATTCTGTTCCTTAACGACCTGCCACCTCCGATCGGCTTTCCGCTCCGTAGTATAATCATTCCCGACGCAGCACACATTCTTTTCGAACCTCCGGCAAATTATTCGATCTTGTTGCCGTACGAATTTTACCCGAGGATGCATCTCCGGTAACCAGTTGCAATTCCAAGGGTTTCGGTCGCCATACAGGTTCAACCCGGCACCCTCGTAGACTTCTTTGTTGAACCATTCCACGTATTCCAGTTTGTTGTCATTCAGGTACAACTTTTTCAGCTTGGGCATTTCAATACCAAATAAGTCCAGCTGCTGTAGATGACACGATTCAAGTCGTAGAACTTCCAGTGCGGGTAAGATGGCAGGAGCCAAAGAGCCTATCAGCAGGTTGTTGAACTGGAGATCCAGAACCTTCAGCTTCGTCAGTCCGTTAAAGTGGCTCATTTCAACGTATTCCAATTTGTTGTAACTCAAGTTAAGGTCGTCCAGAGCTCGTAGTTGACCAAAATTTCGAGGAATGCTCTTCAACAAATTTTGGCTTAGATCCAGTTTGAGTAATTTAGGTAGGTCTACCATCTCAATTGAAACAACTCGAATGCGATTTAAACTCAAGTCCACAAAATTCAGTTCTTTCAGTCCGTTGAACTCAGTAAAATTCACTTTCTCCAGCAAATTGTTTGCCATGTCCAGAGACTTCAATTGTATTAACTGATCAATCCTATGAGGAATTTCACTGATTTGGTTTTCCACTAGAACAAGAGTGTGAATACCGTATCTATATTCATCGGTGTTTGCGATGACCACCTGCCGTGTTTGACACCCTGTAACCAGCAAGCTTTCCAATTTTGCAGGAATTTGTATCACATGCATGACTGAGCCGTAGATATGTAGCTTCTCAAGGCTAGTTTTTGTCGAGAAGAAGTCATCCAAGGAAAACGATCCGTTGATACCAATCAGGCTGAATTTTTCGAATTTAGGAAGTATCACAGAAGATAGGTCGACGGAGCTGGTGTTCCATTTTTGATCCGATATCACAATCTTGCACATGTCGTTGATAGTAGAATTGCGGTCATCCTTGGTAATGGTATCACAATAAATCTGTGTTGCGTGGGCCACCGCATTCGCAGAGATCAGAAATGCAAGTGAACTGCAAATATACACAAAATTTTATTTAACTTTAATTTAGAACGGACAGGGTGAATTACATGACGATTCGTGGGATCATCTCTGAAGCAGGTGACGGCGACTACTAAACTAATAGAACCATGGATCAATATGCGGGATTTCTATGATGATGAGTCGCTTTAGTGTTATCAGGAAATTAAATAATGTTTACAATCACAAGGACAGCTTGCTGTAAAAACAACACAAAAAGTATTCAGATGTCGGATCGAACTAGAATAGAATCTAATCGGTTCCGTTCCGTTTGCTACAGTTTTTGTTTTCTCGTACCTATAGGTCTTTTGACTTAGAATGTACTTCGTCATTCACATCACTTCCTATAGATTACAGTTTTCGAACCTTCAAACAGCGTGTTCGGCGCGATTGAAAGTAGTAATTACTTTTTTACCAGTTAGAGGCTGTTAATGGGCTGCAAAACGGTGAGTCGAAAAGGAGAGCGTCCAACATAGCTCGGGTCCTTACAAGTTCCTACCTCATGCTTCCACGGATCAAGCGATGACAAAGACCACCAGCTAAGAGTTGTGTGCTTAACTGGTAGTGCAGCCTGGGCACTGTTGTCCTTCTGACTTCAGCTAGATGGAGGAGGTACGTCTCGAGCGTCTATTCACCAAGGAGGTGCGGCTCAAACAGCGTCTGTTCTGGCATCCAGCGGCTGAGTATGAAATGCTCCTCCACCGAAAGCTACACCTAAGGTGGCAGCCCCACCACGGTGGATAGGGGACCTTAGGCCAACAACCTACTGTTTCCGGAACCAAAAAACCCTTACTGAAACCGAAAATGAAAGATTACGAACTGATTCAACGGCAACGACTTTTAGCGTGAAACAACGGACAAGAATTGGAGCTTGGAATGTATTAACCCTAGCCCAGCAGGGTAAACTGGCACAACTGGCCCATGAGGCATGCCGTATGAAGCTTGAGATCCTAGGACTGAGCGAAGTCCGTTGGCCGAACTTTGGAGAACACAGATTGGCTTCGGGTCAAATTCTGCTATACTTTGGCCTACGAGGTGAACACGATCCTAGCCACCGTGGAGTTGGTTTCCTGCTCAGCGCTCACGCCCACGTTGCGCTCAAGAATTGCGAACCTATTAATGAGAGGATAATTGTTGCCAGATCCAGAACACGGGTTCGAAACCTTTCCATGATCCAATGTTACACGCCAACCGATGCAGTCAACTGAATGCTGTCGTGGACAAAATTCCGAAAGGTGATATCAAGATCCTCATGGGCGACTTCAACGCGAAAGTTGGTTCCGACAACTCGGACTATGAGCACGTCATGGGACGCCATGGTCTCGGAGAAACGAGCGAAAACGGAGAGCTGTTTGCAGAGTTTTAAGGTAACAATGATATGGTGATTGGGGGATCGCTCTTTCCCCATCGACCAGTGCACAAAGTGACATGGGTTTCCCGTGATGGCGTCACGGAAAATCAAATCGACCTCATATGCATCAGCCGAAAATGGAGGCGGAGCCTTCTTGATGTGCGGAACAAAAGTAGCGCCGACATTGCGTCCATCATCTCCTAATCGGTGAGATCCGACTGCGCATTACCAAGATCCATCGACAGGAGGAGAAAATCAGGCGCCGGTTCAACTCACGCCGACTGGAAGACGTTGCGGTGAAAAGGTCCTTCGTCGAGGAGCTAGAGAACCGTGCTGCGAATATTCCAAAAGGTGGAAGCGTAGAAGATCAATGGAGCGCCATCAAGAACGCCTTCATCGCCACCGGCGAGAATAATTTGGGTGAGCTACGCACCCGAAGAAAGCAGTGGATCATAGATGATACCTGGAGGAAGACAGAAGAGCGAAGGAACGCCAAAGCCGCGGTAGAGCGCGCAAAAACACGAGGAGCCAAAGCCATAACCCGTCAGTGCTATTCGGCTCTCGAGAAGGAAGTGAAACGGTCATGTAGACGGCACAAAAGAGCGTGGGTGGACTCTCTAGCCGACGAAGGTGAAAAAGCCGCAAACACAGGCGACATCCGTCTCCTCTACGATGTCTCACGTCGCCTTAGTGGGACCAAGATGAATGCTACAATGCCCGTGAAAGACACGTCTGGACAGTTACTGACCGACCCGGCTGACCAGTTGAAACGCTGGTTCGAGCACTTTGGAAACCTTTTTTCAAGTGTTCGTCACGCCATCAACACCTCAGCATGATCCGCCAAGGATTTGACGCATTACCCGTGTCAACACCGAGGCTCCATTAGTGCAGGAGATAGAAAGGTACCCAAAAAGGGTGATCTGACTATATGTGATAATTGGCGGGGCATCATGTTACTGTGTATCGTTCTCAAAGTCCTGTGCAAAGTGATCCTTAACAGGATACAGGAGAAGATTGACGCAACTCTCCGACGGCAGCAAGTAGGATACCGTGCCGGACGATCCTGTGTGGACCATATTGTCACGCTCCGTATCATCCTGGAGCAAATCAATGAATTCCAAAAGTCTCTCTACCTGGTGTTCATTGATTACGAAAAAGCATTCGACCGTCTTAATTACGGAAACATGTGGGATGCCCTCAGGTGCAAGGGTCTGCTTGAGAATATCATCGGCCTCATTGAAGCACAGTACAGAGCATTTTCGTGCAGAGTACTGCAATACGGTGTTTTGTCAGAACCCATCCGGGTCGCTGCTGGAGTGAGGCAAGTATGAATCCTGTCACCGCTACTGTTCCTCATCGTAATCGACGAGATACTGGTTGGTGCGATAAACCATGAACCAAATCGTGGATTGCTGTGGCAGCCCATTACCATGGAGCACCTAAATGACTTCGAATTGGCTGATGACGTTGCTCTCCTACTCAACGGCGCTCTGATATGCAGAGCAAGCTCGACGATCTTGCCAATCGCTCCTCAGCGGCAGGTCTCACCATCAACGTCAACAAGACCAAATCGTTGGATGTAAACACGGTCAACCCTTCTAGCTTTACTGTAGCTGGGCAATCAGTAGAGAATGTTGGAAGCTTCCAATATCTTGGTAGCCAAATGGCGGTCGATGGCGGCACCAAGATCGACATAGGTGCACGGATCAAGGCGAGGGCTGCTTTTGTGAGTTTAAGAAATGTATGAAAATACAACCAGATCAGTCGACGCACCAAAATCCGAATTTTCAACTCGAACGTGAAATCTGTGCTGCTATACGCCAGTGAAACCTGGTGTGTATCAGCGGAGAACACGCAGCGGCTGCAGGTCTTCATCAATAGATGCCTGCTATATATATATATATATATCGCGTATGGTGGCCTCACAATTGGATCTCTAACGTGGAGCTCCATCGTCGATGTCATCAAAAACCGATAGCGCCAGAAATTCGGGACCGAAAGTGGAGGTGGGTCGGCAACACTCTACGCAGGGGCGGAAACGAAATCTGCAAACAAACGTTAGACTGGAACCCAGTAGGACATCGCAGCAAAGGCAGATCCAGAGGCTCATGGCGACGCAGCCTCAATAACGAAATCAAGCAAGTCGACAGAAATTTGTCACACTACTTTTGAGCTATTTGATCTAGAATACTTAGTTATTTAACTAAACCAATCGGTTCAAAGATGCCATTTGATTGAAAATTGCATAATCTTTCGAATAAGGGTAAACAAATTGCGATAAATTTGACCATTTTAAAGTTATAACCAGTCAAGGCAATAAGAGTAAAAAACATGGGGAGTTCAATAACTACGTAACGGTTGAGATTTGACCATATGCGTAGAACAATTTTTTTCACCATTTATGGTCCTCTATCACACACTAAGATTCAGATGTTCCAGCTCAGTAATTTTTTCACTGAGTTCAGTATTTTTTCCATCTTTTTACTGAGTTTTCAACAGCAGATTTATTTCGGTACACTCGGTAATCGTATTTACCGTTCACCAGTAACGATATTTACCGTGCTTCAGTAACTTTTGACAGTTTGTGAGCTGAGCTCGGTAACTCATTTACAGAATATCCGCAAAATAAATAACCGAGCGTACCGAGTTAAATCTGCTGTTGAGAACTCAGTAAAAAGATGGTGAAAATACCGAGCTGATCTTAGTGTGCACCCTTTAAAAAGTTTGCACTCAGGAACCTAACACCCTGTATAGTATACTTTCGGTTGGTCCAGTCATCGCGATTGGCGCTGTTTGGTCGTAGAGCGTAATGAATTTTGTGAATTTATTGATCGATTGCAGAAAACTACAAAATTCCTAAAAAGGCGAAACATTAGAACTTTTACTTATACTTAACATTAACATTATAACTTACTGTAGTGTAGCCAAGGGCTGAAAGTCTCTTAAATAAAGACAAATCAATCAATCAATTACTGTAGTGTAGGCTACCACACAACAACATCGCAGTCGGTTGGGTATAGGCCTCTTCGTTCTAACGGTTTAGTCTGCTAATCTAGGAGCATATAGCATTAGGCATTTCAATCCGACTGTACTTTTGATACGGCTTACCTGTCATAGATTAACTGGCAATCTAATTGCACACAAATCTTGTTGTGTCATGAACGGAGAGCTTAAACGTCTTGTAAGGAACATCCACTGCTCTATAGTAGGTGTTTTAAGCTTCCAGTTCAACAAGGGCAAGAAGGCAAGAATAAGAGGTAGTGGTTCGATCTAGCTGCGACATAGAATGGGAAAAATATAGATTTATCGAATTCACTAAGTTTATCCTATGTCACTTGTTACCTATGATTGTGTTATCTAATATAATTCAAGTTTAATTAAACTTAATTGAACCGAACAGAAGAAAATATCAACAGCATAATAAAATATGTTATTTTGGCTTGATAACTGAATACTGCAATCAGTAATTTTTATGTTATTAGCATAACATATGATGAAACTTGTCTGTCATAAGCGGCAAAATAACAAATATCATAACAAAAAAATGTTCCTGGAAGACTAATTCAATAACATGTTTTGTTAGATCAATCACAACTTTTTATTTTTTTATTCTTAATCACTTAACCTAATTTACAGCTCTTTTGTCCGCTAGGGCACTACGTCAGCGATTCCAATTGGACGCTGTACTTACACTTTGTACAGCGCCTACATGTATTCTATTCTAATTTAACTATATCGAACTGGTGCCTTGTGCTGCTTCAAATTTTCTACTCTGTCCACTAAGGTGGCCCACACTTATATGAAAAACAAAAATGTCGAAAAATGCCAAGTCTTACTTTCTAAATCAGTTGTTTTGGACTCCCAGAAGCTACGTTCAAAATTTGAGCAAAATCGGTTGAGCCTAAGGGGGCGCTTAAAACGCTTGAAGTTTGTATGGGAAAACTTGGCCAAATGTATGCAGAAATTTTAAGTTTTCGAATTTTGCCGCTAGGTGGCCGCTGTAAGCGTTCAATAATCAAACCCTTTGGTATTATTGTAGGTGACTATATGCCAAAGAACTTTGTCGAAGACCGCAATCCAACGTCTGTGAAAACAGATATACCCTAGGCAAAGTGAGGATAAGCTTTATTGTTGTTTTTCCAATACATGTAAAGGAATAATATCAATAATGAAATCTCCATACTTTGCCTCACTTTGCCTAGGGTATAATTTTTTTCACAGCCGTCGGATTACTTTACGGTCTTCGACAAAGTTCTTTGGCATATAGTCACCTACAATAATACAAAAGGGTTCATTTATTGAACGCTTACAGCGCCACCTAGCGGCAAAATTCGAAAACTTCAAATTTCTGTATACATTTGGCCAAGTTTTCCCATACAAACTTCAAGCGTTTTGAGCGCCCCCTTAGACTCAACCGATTTTGCTCAAATTTTGAACGTAGCTTCTGGGAGTCCAAAACAACTGATTTAGGAGGTAAGACTTGGCATTTTTCGAAATTATTGTTTTTCATATAAGTGCGGGCCACCCTACTGTCCACGGTAGAACGATGAGCACGATGGTGCTGATGTGTGGCTGCTGTTCCTTTTCCAGTCCGATTGAGGGTCGTCCATTATGAGTTGCGGTTCGCCGATATCCAAATTCCGGGTTCATTAGAGCTATATGCTCCGAAGAGGGTCACAGGTGTCAGTTGCTCTCGGGGGAAAGAGCAACTGACGAAAAATTGCAAGTGCCGGGGCTGGGATCGAACCCATGACCATCCGCTTATGAAGCGAATGTGTGGACCACTGCGCCACGGGCCCCGACTTCAATCACAACTTAATAACAAGAAATTTGTGAACTTGTTATTGTTGTGTTATTGTTTATCGCATATTGTACATTCTATATTGTAGAATAATAACTAAACTTGTTCTACAACAAAATATATTATTGAAATGTTATCTTGTGGATATATCCCAACAACTTGAACATAACAAAATAAGATTGCCCAACAATACATGTTATTTAAAAGATATATTTTGATAAGTTAACAATAACAAACTGTGATATAAAAACAAGCTATGTGATTTTGTTTTTATCAGTTTGCTATTCTCCTCTGCTCGGGAACACTTTTTACTCCAAATAGATATAAATGTTGATACAAGCGAAACTTTGTTGAAAAAAAAAATGACTTCATTTAGGCCTAACTGACATTGTCGATTTCTCTTCATCGATCCTCTCTTTGTGTTTTTACAAAATGTGTATTGAGTTTCGGAAAGACTTTTTGGTTAAATGCGGAAAAGGCGACTACATCTAGCTATAGAAACAAGAAGAATGGCCTTTTCTGACACCCACAAGGGTGGCCACAAAAAATCTAATTTTAAATTCCCGCATTTTGCATTTTTTCGATGTTTTCCTATCTTTGTAGAGCTCATTTTTTTTTGTTGAAATAGTAGAAATTAGAATGAGATGGTTAGAAGCAAAGGGGTGTAAGCAACAAATACCCACTTTCGAGTAAATGAAGCTAAAAGTTTTGCACTAATTTTTCATCACGTACAATACAATATCAAAATCAACACAAGTTTCTCTGATTTATTTTATTGTTTTTTCTAATATTGGGTTTCTCATTAATGTTTAGACTACTGTGATAATTTGAGAATCCACTGAATCATCATTTACCACTTACCAGCGAAATTTCACACTAATCAAACTTGTTTTGTTTACCTGTTGTGCATCCGACGCCGCTGTCATGAACTCAACCGAACTTGTGTATACCAGCCGCTGCGAGGTCGTGTGCGAAATTCGACTGTGATAATAATGAATTTCGGCCGAGTCGTGCAAATGTCGCAATAACTGTAGCGACAATCTTAACAAAGTTTCAAAAACCTTGAAGCCTGAATAATTTGTAGATATGATCAACTCAAAACCGACAAAAGGGCCATTTACGCCCTTTTGCATCTGGGCCTCACAATTTGTTCTCCTAGACAAATTCAAAATGTGCTTGAAGTTTGAAACGGGAAAATACTACCTAATGTCAGCAATGGAGATGCATTCCCGAGATGAGTTCTTACATGCTGTTGTTGTATTGTGAAGGCTTATTGATATATTTTTCATAAAATGAAAATGTGTTTTGTACAACCATTTAATACACTTATTCAATGTTCGGTTCGCAAAATCGGGTTCATGTTGCAATTGCGATTGCGATAATTGCCAGATCCAACCTTGGTTCAGGAAGAAATTGATTTTATATTTTAGGATATGACTTTCGGAAATTATCATTTAACCCTCTAATACCCAAATTTTTGATTTTGATCTAAACATCATTTTTCGTCATCTAAAATCGATTTGCACATGTTTTGGAAGATGATTCTTTTTAATTCTCGATTTCGTGAATTTCAAGTTTTTGATTTTTCTAATTTTTAATTTTGAACATCCCCAAACTTTTATATTTTCCTGGAAGCCAATTTGGGGAACGGATTTTTTGAGATGAAAACATTTTGAGATTTTATGATAATTGTTGAAATATAATTATTTTTAATTTTTTTTCACAGAAAATTTTATTTTCCGTGTAATTTTAAGGAAAATAATTTTAGAGTGTATTCGATTCCTTTAAACTATTAAACAAGGATAGAATGATTTGGGAAAAATTTAAAATATGTTAATTATAACGATTCAATACAAAATAAACAATGACTTCTAAAAAGTGACTAAAACATCAATTTTTCAATGAATTTTTAAAAATGTAAATACGCCTTAAAACACACCAAAAACCATTTTGAGATGTACAGAACAATCTTAAATACCAGCCAAAAATATAAAAAAAATGATTTTCCACGAAACAAAAATTACAAAAATGCTCAAACTATACCCCGTCTAAAGGCGGGATTGGGTATTAGAGGGTTAAAATGGCGTATTTGTAGCAATTTCGTATTTTTGTGTTGCTTACTATATGGGCCTATTTGTCTGTACATACGGGGAAGGTTTGTCAATTATGTTATTCATAAGTGGATAACCTCTGATTGCCTTAAATTTTTGAATTATCTTCCAACCCATTAGTCTGGCCATTTTAATATTTGTTTCACGGTCTCTGACATGCTGCAAATATTAATGCTGACAAGAAAATACCAAAAGATTTTTGATATTTCCAGGATGCTTTTCAATATTGGCTGTGCAAGCACTAGAATAGAATAGAAAAGAATAGAATAGATATAAATGTTGATACTAAATTTACAATTTGCTAATAATCATATAACACGCGATCGCATAGGAGGTATCTATCTAGCTATTGTGCCTCAATGTTCAATTGTTCCTCTCTTGTTGTCATTCGTACTTTGCGGGCCCATCTACGGGTAAGTAGCTGTTGTTCAGCGTCGGTTACATTGGGCATAAGGGGCTCGACGGGCACTCACGTAGCGCAACCCACAGGCGTGATTGATTATAAAACGTTACTCAGTATGTCAGATACAGCTGATGTTACGAGTGTAGACCTGGAGTCCTAAACTCGAAGATAGTTTGGCTGACCTAAAACATTTCCATAGTGTCTCTAAATGACTTTGAGATTTCAAGAGCTTCACGGATCTCAGCAGATTTTTTTTCCTCAGCAGATAATGTTATGCTATTATTTATGGTAAAAACACAAAGTTTTTCTTGTAGATTTGAAGGACTTCATTATAAAGCAGTTTGGACGATTATGAATACTATTATTTATGGCGAAAACACATTAAGTTAATATTGAAGATTTGAAGAACTTTATTATAGAACAGTTTGGATGATCCTGAAACTGCAAAAGGTAATAAGCTAGTAGACTTCATACTGCTCCAGTAACTTTTGATTATGTAGCATTACTCAGTATAACAGATATGGGTACTGTAACGAGTTTAGACCTGAAGTCTTGAACTCCAAGATAGTTTGGCTGACTCGAAATATCCCTATAGTGTATATAAATGACATTATAGACGTTAAGAGCTTCACGGATCTCAACAGGATATGCAATGCGATTATTTGTGGCGAAAATACATAAAATTATTCTTGTAGATTTGGAGGACTTCACTATAGAACAGTTTGGAACAGTAATAATTGGCCTACGAATTTATTTTCTTGGCTCCAACGTTTCGATCCCAATTTGGATCTTCATCAGGAATCTATTTTTATTTGAGTGATGACAGACAGAAACAATATTTAAAAAACAATAATTAATAGTACTTTTACATATAACATGAACTTACAAAGAATTATTCGTAGCTGTCCAAAAACATTCAGCCTGTAGTGTTGTCTTAGTTTTGTTGTTGGGAAGTCGTTTTGGTAATCTAGTACTACCATCTATACGCCTCCACTGTACTATGTTTTTCGCCCACAATTCAATATAACACTTATTAACTATCAAGCTCTCAACTTCAATCGTCTTTTCTGTCTACGTTATTCGTCATTTTGATTCATTCGCGCTTCATCTGTTTCTGTTGTATTAGTGTCAAAATCGTTCCTATTTTGTCTGTTTCTGTGAGATAATCTGTTCAGTGTGTGCTTGATGCCTGTATAACATGTGTGTAGCCCCTCTACATCTGTCCGTTTGTTTATATTTTGTGTTGTCATTATATGGCATACCTCTAGTATCGGTAGTTTATTTGTTTTCAAGCTATGGTCTAATATACTGGCATTCTGCAGGTCAAATCTGTGCCCTGTGCTAACACAGTGGTTCATCATTGCTGTTCTTTCCTTCAGACCGCTCAATTTGTGTAGCCTGTCTGAAGTGTTTTTTATTTTTGTGACTTTGTCCAGGAGATTTACATCAGATTTATGTCCGTGCATACGTGTTTGTAATTTGTTGGTTGTCATACCAACGTATTTGGCGTCACATTGTTGACAACCAATACAGTAAATTACGTTATTACGCTGATATGTATCTGTCCTCCCTTTCATAGCTCTATACAATGAACCTACTGTGTTGATATTATAATGTTCTATGTTAATATTGTCAAATTCATTCGATCTATTAAACTTTAATAGATCGAATGAATTTGACAATATTAACATAGAACATTAATAATTAAAGTATTGTGTGATCTGCTGTGATAACCCTACTATGTATGGAACTCGGTATGGAATCGACTTATAAATTTTGATTTGTTTTTCTGGTTGTGTTGGTGTTCTTGTTCTTCTCTCGTTGTGTCGGTTAATCAGTCTGTTGATCAACGAAACGTGGTAGTCCAGGGGGGGGGGTTTGGTTTTGTACACGAACGCTCAGGTATGCGTGAGAAATTTTTCGTTAGCAACGAAAAAAGTTTATCCGAAGATGAGCCGAAATTTGTTATGGCAAACCCAATCAGCTGCTGGTGTGGTTTCTTAAAATCTTGAAACATCACACAAAAGTAGCACAAATCATCGGTATTTGCAATCAGATCGCATCAGAGGGATGCCTGCTAGTTATTGCCTTACGATTTCCTGCTTTATTTGCACATTTGAAGAAATTTTCTGTTATATGGTGCAAAAAGTTTCCATAATAAATTCCATTCGTGAACCGAAAGAACAGAAAAAGAATAAGAAACTCAGAAAGTTCACCGAAAAACGGGAAAATTCACCAGCCGTCGGCCACTCACACGACCATACTATCTGTATACCCGACTTTAATTATATCCTGGGGGTAGTCGTTAAGGCTCAAATAACCAAATAATTCAAAAGCAGTTTTCTTGCTAGAAATCCAGAAACCGTATATGAAAATTATTTCACTGTTATCCAGATGCTGAGTAGAGTACAGTGATAAATTTTCATTAAAATTGATTGTGATTTCAGCGAAAAAACTGATTTGATTTTCTGGTAAAGGATGATGGTTTGTTTCCTCTTAAGCTTCAGTAGTCTCATCACCGTCTCCTTTTTCTGTTGCTCCGTTTTGATCGTCGAAAGGGTGTTTACCTTTTTGACGAAGTTGTATGCCACATTTATTTTAAGGTGTTTTGGATGCAGCGATCCGTCCGTGTAAGGATCCGTCCAGATGCGATGGGCTTCATAAACCAATCAGTGGAGAAAGATTGGTCTTCGTTGCGAACAACGACCATGTCGAGGAATGGTAGCCTGCCGTCCACCTCGTATTCGACCGTGAATTGCAGTTTTGGGTGATAGTCGTTGAATGCACCCAAAACTGTATCAACTTCGTTTACCGGAATAACGATGAAAAAGTCGTCAACAAACTTTTACAGGATTGGAATGTGCACACCTAGTTTGGATAACACTGCATCTATTAGTTCGCTGGTGACGATTTCTGCTAACACTGGCGAAAGAGAGTTACCCATTGCTGTGCCAGCGATTTGTTGGTAGTGTTTCTGTTGGAATACGAAATAGCTAGCCTCGATGAAAAAAAAAACACGTTCTCCAGGAATAGGTCCAGGTTAATATTGGTGTGTTCCTTTATGTTGTTCCACTGGTTCAGGATGCCTTTCCTCACTAATGGGGTGGGATGTTTGTAAATAGTGAAACCACATCGAAGGATACCATTGCGTATCCTGGCCCCACAGTGCTGCTGTTGATAAATTCGCAAAATTCCTCCGGATTCGTTATGCTGTACGTGTTGTTTACAGATTGCTGTAGGATGTTCGAAAGAAATTTGGACAACTCGTATGTTGGCGCAGTCATCGTGGGGACCACTGGGCGAAGTGGGAGATTGGGCTTGTGGGCTTTTGGCAAGCCATATATCCTCGGACTAACCGCTGTCCTTTGTAGAGTGTAGTAGATTTGAGACACCTCGCAGTGCGTTCATCTATCAAACCAAGATTCTGCAATCGTACTACCAGCGCGTTGTTCTGGTTCTGGAACTTGGTTGTTGGGTCCCGGTCTAGCTTCTTATAGGTTTCGGAATCCTCTAATAGCTCCAACATTTTTGCTTCGTAGTTAGCGCGAAACATAACTACTGTACGGTTCCCTTTATCCGAAGGAAGGACACACACCTCCGGATTGGCTTTAAGAAAATGATTGGTCGCTTTTAATGCACTTGTGCAGAATCGGGAGGACAACGATTGATTCGTATCAATCCTGGAGTTGTTGATGTGATTTTGTATTATGTTGGAGAAACCAGCTCTGATGTTGTTTTGAACAGAACGATCTGGGTTACATCTGTAGATGTCTTCTAGGTCAGCAATAAGGTGGAAATACGATGTGTTTCGGATGTCCTGCGGTACAGCAAATTTGGGTCCTAAACTCAGAAGAACTTGGGTTTCTTTTGGAATTTGGACCCCAGTTGAGTTTAACAAGGCTTTTTCGTTAAACGAGGCCATGCCCGAAGATTTTACAGCCTTATTGAGAATCCGGATGTATTTCTTCTGGGTATTTGATCTGTACCGACCCAACCTGGCGTGGTACGCCTGGTCCTCCAGGAAAAAGAACTGTCCGTATATTTCCCCATTAGTGGGTTGTACAATTCCTCGTCGCAATAAGCATTGTTCGTTCGTCAATGTGCTAATAGAGTGGAACGGTTGTTGAATCTCGACGTTCAACACTGAATTTTGGAAGCGCTCGACAATTCTTTGTAGTTTGGGAATGTATGGACTTCGTTGTTCTAGTAGAGAGAAGGTAAAGATACTAAAGATATTATTTATGAATACATATGAACGTAACCAATATCCAAATTCAGCTTTTAGAACAACTGGTATGTCATCTTTTTAGGTTCTCCAAACTCCATGGTGTTCAGGATGTTCTAGGTTGTCGATAAAGTCTCAAATACATATACAGTAAGGACCCGATTTTGTCAGCCCCTGGTAGCATTTTGGGCTGACAAAATCGGGTACCTGACAAAATCGGGACATTTTTTAAAATCATTTTTTTATTCATGAAAAATTGTTCTGAGCACGTCAGAGACGGAGATAGGTGTGGAGTGGAGGGTCTGCTTTGGGTTCGTTCAAATATTACGTAACGCCAATGAGGAGGGGGGGAGCCCAGCGCTGTGTTACGCTTCATACAAAATTTTAAAATTTCTCTTTCAAAAATAGTTACGCGGTGGAGGGATAGCGGATAGGGTCTAAAATTGCCAAAATTCCAACATCTGATTGACAAGTATAGACACTCAAACTGTCCGAATTGGCTACGTTTCCACTGCTTTTCCACTTTAATTTCCAGAGCCTAATCTCTTAAGAATCTCTGGAGAAATCTTTGAAGAAATGATCGGGGAAATTTTTGAGAAACTACCCAGGGATATACGGAACGTAACCCTCAAGACATCCCGTAAGTAGTTTCTGCAAAAACCTTTGAGGGAGCTCCGGATAACCCAACTAACATTTTCAGCGGTATAAGCTTCAGTGTTTTGCTTTCTGTTGTGTAACCATCGAATTGAAGCAGTCAAAGCTGAGTAAAAGGGAAGCTAGTCAAATATAAACCATAAGCTAATACACGACTGCAAAACAAGCACCATACAGCTACCAAACTCGGTTTTCAAAAATCAATCACTTGTCACTGGGGCTGCCTTTACTGCACTCTGTTCCAACTCCGGGAGATTTCCCGGAAGATGTGAAAACTTGAACAAATCGAATAGGAGTCCCCACTAACAAAACAGCTGCTACTATACAGACCAATTCCTTATACTGACAAATCCACAAACCAGAAGCGCTTTGGAGGCCGTTATGCGATATTATTACAACTAGAAGCTGCAATAAAGAAACTGTTGGAATACCAACACGGCTTGTCGGATATAAACATTATTGTCAAAACAAACTTCGAGCGCGATATATAGCTACTACACAAATACTTTACAGCTATCTATCTCTGTGCTGTGACATTATTTCGGTTGCTTTTATTGCGCTTTAATCCAACTCCGGAAGATTTGCCGGAAGATGTACAAATCGAGTAAGTGTCTCAGCCAACAAAACAGCTGCTTTTATACAGTACATTTTGTAATGTTTCCAAATACACTAAACAGCAGCGCTTAGTAGTTGTTTAAAGAACACTCTTTCAGCTAGAAGCTGTGACGGAAAACCTGTTGGCGCAACCACACAGCTTCTTCTATGTAAACATTGCATTTGACGTTTTACCGTCTACCCTGGTTGATTTAAGGAGAAACTTCAAAGAATACCAATATGGCTGCCACAATGGCCGACTTAGACCCCTACTCACGTTTTCAAGAGCACAAATCTTAAAAATTCGTTAACAAATGCGCTCGATTTGGAAAAGCTGCCTCTTTTTGCAAGTGAGCAATGCCAGGAAAATCAAGTGCGGCTTGGTTCGATGCTTCGTTCGTAAGATTTGTGCCTCTAAAGTTTGTATGCAAAATTGCAATGGGATCTCTTGATGTTTCACCTTAAGCGCATCTAATCTGAACACTTTTTAATTTGACCCCCGCTCATCTGCACATCTTTCAAACTGAAAATGGTTCAAACGTCATTCCACTCATGGAACGGGGTGAAACGGAACGCAGAATCAAAACAAAACAGCAAAAAGGGTTACCATCAGTGTGCTTTTCGATGCCCACAGTGTTACTAGAAGTTTAAATTAAAAAATGAGCCCCGTTGGTTTGCATGGGGTGTCGTTCAAACCAGACGGCACAAGCTTTTGTAACAAGATGAAGTTGGATAAGGTTTCTTGTGGCACAATTATGAAGCCTTGTCTGAAGTAAAACAAAACGGGCTATTTTCTATGCTATTTATATATAGCGGTGTGGCAGCGAGGACATCATCGGGATCAGTGGATACGGAGATCGGGAGTTCGATTCCAAGTAGCGGCAAGTACTTTAAAAATTCAATTTTAAAAGCATTAATTCCAGTTCCTCAAGTATTGCGTCACGGTATCCATAACCTAATTGTTACGAACGCGAAGCGTGAAGTACATTTGAATCCACACAATGGGGCACGTTCGGTGTAGTACTAGAATTGTAGTAATGAGCTGAATTTTAGTATGGTGAGAAGGTCAATTCTCCGTTTCTGCAATGAAATGGTGTAAAAAGCGTAGGTATTATGATCCCTTGCCTGATTTGATGCTGTTTGAGCAAAACTTTGGATCACTATGTTGTTTATGTTGCAAGAAATGGAGAAAACAACAACACTGTTGCCCAAAGTTTTGCTCAAACATCATCAAATTAGGCAAGGAATCATAATACCCACGCTTTTTGCACTATTTCATTGCAGAAACGGAGAATTCAGGCCAAACATTTCAATAGGTCCTATCTGCGTTTGAGAGGCTCTCTTTGTTCACTTTCTCTTTCAATTATTGCAATGTAATGGTACACTTTTCAACTACTTTTACAGTACAAATCAAAAGACGATTGTTTTGACCATCGCTCCATGCAAGGAGACAATCATAATTCAAATAAACAGCTGAGATATTAACGAAAGAGAGGAAAACCAAAGAGAGCCTCTCTTCTGCAGATTGGACCTTTAGACATGTTTGGCCTGAATTGACCTTCTCACCATACTAAAATTCAGCTCATTACTACAAATCTAGTACTTCACCGATCTGTCCTATTCGGAACGAATTCCTTTCCAACCATTTCCTACAACTAACCAAGCGAGCCGCATCATAAAACCCCAATCAAATTCGAACAATCATGACCTAGGCTCAGTGTACCAGTTATGGCTATAGTACCTCAAATTCGCCATAGTGGATTTTCAACCTTTAAAGATACAAATCAACAAGAAAAAATTCGTGAAAAACAGATCACGATCACAAAAGATGATTGCAATCATTCAAACTTCACAATTTGCTCAAATTATGGTAGAAATAAATTATTTTCCTTAACTTTTCGGCCTCCTTGCACCCTATTTCGCCATAGTGTACCAGTTATGGCAAATCCCATAAGGAATGCATGTAAATAGTGCGAAGTGGAACCCAAATTAACAAATGTGTCCATAACTGGTACAGGGTTCCTATCATTGGCACACGCCGTAATAAATACTAAAAGTAGTTTTGGCTCCGTTTTTATATTTTTCCTGTAAAGTATGAAAACTAATCAATCATTTGACTTATTGTTTACATTCGTCGGTCTTCTTCTTATTTTTGTAGAAATAGTTTTTCTTAGGTAGTGCGATAACTGGTACAGGCACCCTACCACAATATAATAGGGCCCGCGATTACAAACGTAGAGCAGAGCGGCAATGTTTATCAGCATAACGAAGCAAAAGCTATGCGGCTGAGGGACTCGACTGACTTTGAGCAGCATGATAAAATAAACAATCTGAAGCGACACCCGATGGAAACCATACCAATAGCCTAGCAGATCGGTAGCATTCTAAATGTAATCAAAATTAATCATTGAACTTGATCTTGAAAATTAGGCCAGCTGAGCATCGGGATCGTGCAAAATATGAATGGTAGATCTAATTCTGTACAAATACAATCAAATCATGTAGCTAGAGAGATTGCTCAAATTCAGGAAAATTCTCTCTTCGGAGAAGAAAATATTTCTCCTGTGAAAACACGAAAAACCATGTACCCGCGAAAGATCGTTCTAGAAATCTGGCCGCTCATATATTCATGTTAAAACACGTACTGAAAGTGTAAATGTGTAGATCGTAACGAGAGCCGCTATTTCATCATCCTTTCAGGAAAGATCATGTGTAATTTTTGGTAGGCCCTGCGGCTATAAAAGAGGAAGATCAATAAAGACGACAGTCAGTTTTGTTTTTGGACTCCACACTGGATACCTCCCGGATAAGTATTTTGCTACTCAAATTCCTTTGATCCTGAACTTGCACTTGCGAAGCTTAAATTATTCTGATCACTTGATTGGATAATTCAATCCTTCAAAAGTGTTGATACTTAGAATCGTGGAAGTCAAAATCATTGGGTCGGTCAAACTTTTTCTCACCCTGTAAGCCAAGGTTCCGAATGCGAGTAACGTTGGCATGAGTCTAGAAAAGGCCAGTTTGATTTTGATCCAAGTGTAGAGGCACTTATTTCTCACTCTGGTACGCCAAGGTTCCGAATGCGAGTAACGTTGGCATGAGTCTAGAAAGGCCTAAATCCTATCACACACGATTTGGACGTTCGATTTTAACTATTCTCCTTCTTGAACCTCCTACCCTGAGTGAGTAGTATCGGTGTTCGAAAGTAACGCGTTCCGTCTAGTCTGTTGGTTGGCACACACGGAATGTAATACCGTATCCCTTCGCAACGGTACCGTGAAACGATTGTGGGTTTCGTCATCCTGATCATCGTCGATTCATCATCGCGATAGCTGTGCTGGATTCAGTAAGTATTTGGTCTAGTCCCACCGCAAGAGGAACACCACACCCCGATCGTGCTGCCAATTGGAAGATTGCGTCCCGGTGCCAACGCCAACACTAATTATATTTAATCGATTAATTTGGGGATGGCGTATAACTATTATTTAACAACTGTGAAAAGGCTGAAAAAGCGCCTTCTCAAGAGGTTATTCCGTTAGTGGTTACATGGTCGGCGTTAAGTCAGAGGGGACCAAGTAACAAAATTGACGAAAATTAGATTTTAAGGGCAGTTGATAAAGAATTACTTAAGCTACTTGGAACATTCACCCAATTTTCTTAATGTTACAATTAACAAGAGTTATTGCACAATTTTCTTTTGATTGAACTGCAAAAAACCAAGAATAGTGTGCAGTCAGAGTGGACCATATGCTTGATGACAAGAGAGTTGAAAAAATGTGTATTGGTTAAAATCCAATAAATAAAATTGTTTATCATCAAAATGTGATACGTTTCTAAACCGTATGACTTCCTAGCGCATTTTCTGATGATTATTGATCAAGAAATCACGTGAAATTTCATTTTATTATGGTCAATATCGTATTTTAAAAATCATCGTGTTGAAGCATATTGCGGCATTTCGCGTGCAGACAGAGTGGACCATGTGTCTCTAAGAAAAATATATGAAATTATCAAATTCTTCGTAATCCTTTCCAAATCAAAATATGCATGTTTAGTAGCTGCTGGGCATCATATTGAAATGTACCAATACCCGTTTAATGAACAAATTGATTTTACCAATTATTTAAGAATTGTGTACTTGATTCACTCTGTCTGAACGAATTATTGAAAAAATGACAGTCCTCTGAATAAATTATTATGAACTGTGTAACTACAATATTTCAAAAACGTACCGAGCTATGAAAATACATTCAAAAGTTGTTAGCTATTAAATTTTCAAGTTAAGAATTCTTGAATAGCTCATTAATTGACTACCCTTCATGTGATATTTAACTGTTGTACTTGGTCCACTCTGACTGAACATAAAAATTGAAAATGATAATCAACAGTGAAAAAACAGAAATATCAAATTTCAAACTTCCTGCTCACATTATACACTACTCCTATCAACTGTTGTCCTACTTGTGCATTATTTTTCATCAAATATCTAAAAACTTGAGTGTGAAATGAAGTTGGTTGAAGATTTTCCAATAACCGTTCAGTCAGAGTGGACTAAGTACAATCAATTACTTAGCAATTTCTCAATTTTAAGCTTCATTTTATGTTTTTTCGTGATCAATACAGAGCGATGCTGTGATTAATGGTTATTCAGATTTATGACAAAAATTAAAGAACATTTGTTGAAAAACTCAAAACTTATGGAGTTGCAAACTGTAAAGTCGTTTCTCTAGAAATTAAGCAAAAGACACATGGTCCTCTCTGACTTAACGCCGACCACATAGGAGCCGAGAAAAGAGCTATGACTAGGTGGCATAGAAGCTGATCGCACAACATGTACAAGTGGATAAAGTTCGCCAGATTCATTGGTATAGGGCTTGCATAGAAGCTTCCGTCCATATGTACAACACAGTAACTCAGCATCAAGCCGTATTGAGGACGCTTTGCTGACGTTTACATTTACAATAAATGTTAGTTGGGAAATCAGTTAAGAAATTTCTGAAAGATTCCTTACTGCAATCTCCGTAGAAATTTCAAGAGGCATTTATTGAGCATTTTCTGGAAAATCATTGAAAGAATCCCTATTGCAATCTTTCAAGAAATCTCCTTGAGAAATTCCTGTAAAAAAGTACTGGGGAATATCAGGAGCAGTTTAAGGAGAAACCATTGCAAAAATGAATTGTTAAAGTCTAGCATGAATTCCAGAAGAATTTAAAACAAAATTTTCTAAAGGAATTTCAGAAGCAATACCAAGGGATTTTCGTAAAGAAATACCAAGAGATAACCCTGGAAAAATCTCAAGCGGGACCTCCGGGAAATCCATAGAGGATACCCATTTGGGAAATCTAACAGAGGAATCATAGTGAAATCTCTAGAGGAATTCTTGTATGAGTAATAACTGTAGGCATTATTTTTTTTACTTATTCGTTTATTTGGAAGGCTCGGGCGCCACATGGGCATAACTGAGCCGAATTCTTTTGTTTTTACATTAATTTTTCACTTTACAATTTAAAAGGCATTAATAGAGGAACATTTTTCGAAATTCCTAGAAGGATCCCTGAAGGAACCCTAAAAGGAATTCTTGAAAAAATCCCTAGGAAAATCGCAAGATTTATTCATCAGTTGGTTGGCTCCAGGGGCACGTTCTTTTCCATTTGGGAAATTTGTGCCTTCCGTAAACTTATTCATGGATAATGCACGCAGTAATTCATAGAGGAATTATTTCAGAAATATCTACAGAATACTCTGAATACATAACTAGAGGAGAATTTCTGAAGGAATCTCAACAGGAGTTAGTCAACCTGGGGGTATCATAGGAAGAATGCATGAACAATTCTTAGGGAAATATCTGAAAAGGTTCTTATAGAAATTTCCAGAAAATATCTTGGAGGAATTCCAGCAGAAGTTCATGCACTATCCAAACAGATATGTATGGAGAAATGTCAGCAGGATGTCTTGAAAGAATCGCTAGGAAAAATCCCTGGATAAATCCACGTAGGAAATGTAGGAGGAATTATTGGAGAAATCCTTGGAGAAACCCCTAGATACATAGCTGTAGGAGTTCATGTAGAAACTTTTTGAAAAAAAAATCTATAAGAGTATCAGCAAAACTTTTGTAGGAATCCTAGCTTATTTAAAAAATAAGAAAAGCTTCTGGAGAAATTACAGGAGGAATGCCTGAAAAAATCTTGAAGAGACACACCTTAATGATTCGTTAAAAAAACCCCAGAAGAATTCCTTTAAAAACTTCCGGCGGAATTCTTGGAGAAATACCAGCAAAAATTCTTACAAGAAACTACGCAAGAGTTCTTGAAGGAATCACAGCAAACATTTTTTGGGGAATCCCATCTCGAACTTCTTAAGGGTTTCTAATGAATACAATTCTGACAACAATTTTTGAAGCAATCCAAGCAGGAAATCAACAATACAAATCTCATAAAAAATCTAGACCAACATGTAAAAAGGGCGGAACAACCATTGCATTCTCAACTTCTCCAACCCCGTCTAGGCGTATTTCAATTTATTTGTGCAAATTTATCCCGTTATCAGATAGAGGGCAGTCTGCTCTATCTGTTACTGGTCAGAGATTACATGAAAAAATGGGCCATGTGCTAAGAAGGAAGAGAGAAGCAAAAACTCGAAATGGTTGTTGCGCCCTTTTCAAATGTTAGTCTATCTGGATCAATCTAAACAAGTAAACCTAGAGGAATCCCAGAGATGCCGGAAAGAAGTAAATGGATTGACTTGTAATCGCAACAAAAGGCAGCGTTTATTGTTTGTTCTGTTCCTGAGGAAATTCAGAAGAATAGTCTTTAAGCCCATATAGCCGATGTGGTAAGCGCTGATTGCACGTGCAAAACCATGTTGAGGGTGAGGAGTTTGATTCCCGGTTAGCTCAGAATCCATTTCATAATCAACATTTTCTTAACCACCTTGTGTATAAAATATATAGATATATCTTCATATATAGATATATCTTCATGACTACCACACGATATATGTAAAAATGTAAAATAAACATTGGCTGTGGGGGATCCCAGTTAAAATGTTTAAGAGTTCTCGTAAAATAAGCTGAGGAGCAGGCTGTGTCCCAGTTGGAACGTTACGCCAAAAAGAGAGACGGAAGGAATCTTTTAGCAATTTAAAACAATAATGGTTCAAAACATTTGCGAGGGTTGGTGCTAAAATTGCCTCAATGTGGTAGTTTGCAAAACAAGTTTGGCCGTTTTCAAAAGTTACACGAGTTTTGTTCATTGCGTAATTTTTCTATGGCACCTAAAGACATCAGCTGCATTAATAATGATTATAAAATTGAAATTCTGAATGAAATACAAATTTATTTTTTTACTTCAAAAAAGGCTGACAAAATCGGGTCAAAAAGCTGACAAAATCGGGGGCTGACAAAATCGGGTCCCCACTGTATTCCCATTTTTTTCTAATACATGACTCAATTTGCAACAACTTTGCCGAAGACAGTAATCTGTTTTAGCGAATGGGCGAATTTATACAGCCGTTTCTATGTTGGGGTCATATATGACACCTCCGGCTCCAAAGGGTTAAGAGTTACCCAAGTAACACCGAAAACATAATCAGAAGTCTTAAACTAATCATTTTGTCCTATAACAGTTGTTTCAAAGTTTTTGAAAACAAATGTTGTCTTGTATAAGTCATATTCATAATTCCAAAAACTAGTCTTCAATGATCTCTTATTAAAAAGTCGTATTTGAGTAAATATTTTGTCTTTTCAAACAAATCTGACATCTTGATATCAATTTTGTTGGATATGTTCTAATAACGTTTATTTTGCCGCAATATGACAAGTCTGATTAAGTTTTATATTTGTCTTAATATGTTCATCAAACATATTCTCGGTAGGAACTTTAGATTTGTGCTCATGAAAATTCGAGCTGTGGCTTCGTCATATCTTAACGTTTCGCTAAAAAATGCAAATACATTACAACACTCCAATTTATTGGGTTTTACATTACAACATATTTCCTGTATTGCACGCGAACTTTCAATAGATTCTTCTCTATACTACTGCCGTCCAACTTACCCGATTATTGTAATAAATATATAAACTATCACAATATTTTGCAGCTCACATTTTTTCCTGAAATAGTTTCTTTAAAGACCACTTCAGACCACTTATGTTAACTCGTAGCACTATCAGAAGGATTTGTTTTGCTATTTATAATAATGGTATAAGTTTGCTACTATTTAATGGGGTCAATAGTGACGTAGATAGCAAAGGAAACTTCCTTGAATTTCTTCATGCCTACCACACGATAAACAAAAAGCCCCTCTACAGCTCAACAGACTCAATATGTTTGATAAGTCGTATTAGAGTCATATTTTCAGTCTTACTTCCAATACGTGTTTTGGTTAAGTTCTGTCGAAACATAATATGTTTCATATGTTCTTATGAAGTCATATTCAGGGTTTCTGCAGTATGTATGCAAACATGTGTAGCATGATGACATGTTTAGTATGTTTCATAAGTCATATATGAGTAACATTTTCAGTCTGTCTTTCAATACTTGTTTTCGATGAAGTTTTTGTTAAACATCATATGTTTTGTTTGTTTACATCAAGTCATATTTATGTTTTTTCAATAGGTAAACAAACATATGTAACATAAACTAAAGTCACTAGGCTATGTTACACTACCGATCATAAAAATGTCGATATGATGTTCAATATGTAATAAATTAAGAATAAAAACTATATTTTTACCGTGCCAATACTCTACAATTTTGATTGTATTAATTAATAAAATTTCAATTGGCTCGACGGCACACATAAATTTTATCATCCTGGAAAAACTAGTAGTGTATAATTTTTCTAGATGGAAATTCTTATCGACTTTCACCGCCTTTTTTAAGCAAAATTACCCATTTTACGAACCGATAATGATATTGATTTTCACGAGGTAGTGACACTACCTCCTGTCAAATTTTCGTTTATAAAATCAGCCCGAAATGTGAAATATATTTTCTTCTTCTTCTGACGTTGTCAACACTGGACCAAAGCCTGCTTCTCAGCTTATTGTTAGTCTACGAGCACTTCCACACACAGCAAAAAAAATCTTGTGATATCACATCATTTTCGCTGCACATCAGTCGCGTGGTAAAAGTGATGTACAGATTACATTCTTTTCACGCAGCAAATTAGCCGCCGTAGCTTGAAAGTGGGTCTAGCAATCGCTAGAACCGAATCGATAGATTAATCATATATAAGTAAACTATTGGCATAGATTCGAACACAGATCCGTTGATTGTGAGGCACATCCCTTACCTCTCGGCTATTTCACTGAGTTAAAAGGAGGAAGATAAATATGATACTGTTTCTAGGTATCTGCTGGAATGGGTTTGTTGACACTTTTCGGTGCCAACTACGGTGTACATGGTGAGTGTGATAATTGTTGGAAAACGATGCAACAGAGTGAAATTACATTCGAAATTGTATACGTCGCCAGAAATTACGCGCCTGGATATTACAAAATTATTTGCTGTGCAGTTATTTATTTAGAGCTTCCGCTGCAAATATCAATTTTGCATGTGTAAGTCACTTTAAAATTTCTTCATTCATATCCATATAAATTGTGATGGCTACATGTATGACATTGTAAAAAGAATATTCTCAATTTACATTTACAAATTTTCCAGATTGGTAAGCATTAAGCTAATTTCTAATCATATCTCGAATCATTTAGCATGCCGTGTCCAAGTATGCCATTTATTTTTTCGTTAATACTTTTAATATTAATAAAATATCCAGTCAAATATCCCATTTTTATCCATGATGTATGATTTTTTTTTGCAGGATTTAGAAATATTATTTAGGAAAACAAAGCACTTTAGGTTACACATGCTCAAGTAAAACGATGGTTTTAATTTGTTTTATTTTATTATCCTTCAAATATACGTGTTTATAAGGCGCATTAAATTTATTGAAGTACAAATGCCTATTTCACCAGAAAAAATGACTCGCACCACAATTTCTGGTCATGGAAAGCCAATTTTAAGTTGGAATAGTTTAGCTGAAATAATATCGCAAGCCATATTTTGAACTTGAATAGTTTTTTTTTTGACATTTTGAAACATATTTGAATACGGTTATGCAACAAATATTGATTACGCTTAAGAAAAGAAACTGAATTTTCATCCTCAATTAGAAAAAGAAGACGTGTAGGGTGTTTATTGAAAGTCGTCAGAATTATGCACTGTAAAACATACTAAGAAACATTATTAAGTATGCTTTGATTCATATAGAACATGATTATAACATCACAAATATGTTGCCGAAGCTCCACCTTCTGCGCTTTTTCGGTCATATATCTGTCTGAAAAACGGTTTTATTGCTATGAACCAAAACACAGTAACTGGTCATATTGGAGTCGAAATAATTACTATAGAACATGTTGTGTTACTTGGGTAATAGGATGCTGGGCGGAAACAGGTGAATAATGCTATCGACAGTCGAACGGAGTTCTGAATGCAAAATATTATAGAATTTAATGTATTGATTTCAAATGCTTATGTCGACTGCATCGTAATTTCTATTCGGGAAATGATGTAAATAACGAAGTACGCCCGCAGTCAAAAGGTATATGAGACAAAAGACTGTAGCTCACGGTTTAGAACCGATTAAATTCTATACTAGTTCGATCCGATGTACGAGTGCTTTTTGTCTTGCTTTTACAATAAGCTGGCTTTCTGTTTGAAAATATTGTTCAATTTCCTGATGATAATAGTGGCTCGCCATCATAGACATCTTGTATATTGATCGAAATCTCAATTAGTTTAGTTGTCTCCGTCAGCTGCCTTAGAGATGATCCCACGAATCATCATGTAATTCATACTGTCCATAGTTAATCTGAATTTACTCAAGATTCTCGTGTATATTTACAGTTCACTTGCGCTTCTGATCTCCGCGAATGCTGTGTCCCACGGTACAGAGATCAATTGTGATACCACTAGCAAGGATGACCAAAATTCATCTACCAAAGATTTGTGCGAGATTGTGATATCGGAGCAAAAATGGAACATCAGCTCCATCGACCTATCTTCTGTGATACTTCCCCCTGAGTTCGAAAAGTTCAGACTGGTTGGTGTTAACGGATCGTTCCCTTTGGTGGACTTCTTCTCATCAAAACCACGTCTCCAGAAGGTACATATCTACGATTCGGTTATGTATGTGGTGGAAATTCCTCCAATGTTGGAAAGCTTGCTGGTTACTGGGTGTCAAACACGGCAGGTTGTCATCGGAAAAACGGGCAAAGATGGATATGCTATGCATACCCTCGTCTTAAGGGAAACTGAAATCAGTGAAATTCCACAGAGGATTGATCAGTTAAAACCATTGAAGTCATTGGACATGGCGTATAACTTGCTGAAAAAAATCAATTTTACTGAGTTTAATGGATTGGAAGAACTGGATTTTGTGGACTTGAGTTACAATTTTATTGGAAATATTTCGATTGATACAGTAGACTTACCAAAATTACTCAAACTGGATCTACACCAGAATTTGTTGAAGCGCATTCCTCGAAATTTTGGACAATTACGATCTCTAGAAGAACTAAACTTAAGCCACAATATGTTAGAATACGTCGAAATGAGCCACTTCAACGGACTAACGAAGCTGAAGGTTCTGGAACTCCAGTTCAACAACCTGTTGATAGGGTCTTTGGCCCCTGCCATCTTACCCGCACTGGAAGTTCTACGGCTTGAATCGTGTCGTCTACAGCAGCTGGATTTGTTTGGTATTGAAATGCCTAAGCTAAAAAAATTGTACCTGAACGACAACAAACTGGAATACGTGGAAGGTTTCAACAAAAATGTCTACCAGGGTGAAGCGTTGAACTTGTATGGTGACCGAAACCATTGGAGCTGCAACTGGCTGTCGGAGATACATACTCGGGTGAAATTTGTGCGGCAACAAGATCGAGTAGTCTGTAGGAGGTTCGAACATAATGTGTGCTGCCTCGAGAGTGATTATTTCTCGATCCGGAAGGCGGATCGGAGGTGGCTGGCCGTTAAAGAACAGAATCGGGAAATTTTCAAGTCGTTGAGCGAGCAACAGGACAAGGTGCGAGGACTGAGTGAAACCTGTGAAATGGCTGGCAGACTGCTGGTTGAAATCGAAGACACGATTGCGAAACTTTTGAGCCTGGTAGAGACAATAGCAACAAGATCAGAAACATTAGGAGCTAGAGCAGATTATTTACGTTTTGACATGGTCTTCCTGCCACTGTTTTCAGTCTGCTTATATTTTTGGATTTGCATTTCGACGAACTAGTAAATACTTGACGAACTTGCGGAAACTTGACGAACTTGACACAAGCTAAGTGAATATTCAATAAACTAGTTAAAAAATATGGCTTCTCATTGCGTTCTTCAATTTTTCATGACTGCCTTAAATTATTTTATTGACCTTTTTTCTAAAGTTCCTAAAAATTCTGTAAATTCCTATAAATACACATTTACATTGAACAGTCGAAGATCAAAATTCCGACCGTGCATATAAATTACCTCAGCATACGTAATACATAATAAAAATAATAAAACAGAAACAGTAATAAATCTCGAGTGTCCCAGGTGCATCAAGGCCCTTAATCAGTACACACCGATAGAGCACCCGGTAGCCAATGCGTGGGACGATATAATCCGTTCAATATTTTGAATCCTGCAAAAACGAACCACTATGCTGGCTGGCTGGCTGGGAGTTTTGAATGGTACTCGAAATTTTGCTACTGCCGTCGACGTCGTCGTCGTCGTTTTGATCGGTCTTCGAAAATTGGCCCCGACTTAACAGTTCGTTCGTTCGTTCGTTGGTTCATTCATTCATGCATCGATGCCCACTGAATGGGGTACTCTTTTCGGAAAATCCAAAATCCATTGCTCTCCTCGATTCAATTGAATTGCCTTCCTCGAAATCCAGAGGCAGCATTCGATATGTTGAGTTGAGAACCAAATCCGGAACATGGCACAGCATGACGCTGTGCCCATATTTTCCTATTCTCATATATGTATTCAATTCCACAGGCACATCGGTGCTTCAAAACGGAATGCTTCCGAAAATATCTGGACCGGTAGTTAATTATCCTGGTATTCACACGTTTTTACTTTCATTTGTTTCAAAGAACAGAGGCAGAATTGCATGGGATGTTTCACATGAGGGAATATAGGGTGGAATGCACCAGATGAGAACGTTTGGACAAAAAGCTACTTCAAAAAATATCATTGTTTTACCTAAAACTGTAGAGCAGAAAATGCTGAACCGATTCCGAAGAAAAATTTTCTGTACGTGCATTATGTATGTAGAAGTATTGTGTCAAAATTTCATTCAGTATGATCTAAACATTAAAAAGTTATAGGTACATAAATATGTAGCACTATGTCACAATGAGCAGATGTGGTTTTTGGTACAGTGAAATTCAAACTGCTCTAACTTTGACAGTATTAAAAAAAAAAAGACGCGGACACCGTCTTCAGCCAGAGGCTGTACAGACTGAATGAAACTAAACACTAGACAAGGGACGCACGGAGCATGCACCAGTGGATACGGAGAAGAAACTATTCTCACGAAAAGTTTCATCGCCCGGAGCGGGAATCGAACCCTCACCCCATAGCATGGTGCGATTAGAAGCTTGGTGACCCTAACCGCACGGCTACGAGGCTCCACAACCATATTCAACCAAAATTGCTGAAATTTTCACTGAAAGGGAGCGTCCATAAATTACGTCACGCAAAAATTGCCCATTTTCAACCCCCCCTCCCCCCTATGTCACACTTTTTGTATGAGACCTCTGAAATTTTTGTATAGGTTGTCACACCTTACGGAACCCCCCCTCCCCGCTAAAAGCGTGACGTAATTTATGGACGTTCCCAAACAGTTTAACACAAAAATTTTAGACTGTCAAAGTTTTATAAAAATCGGGACAGTGTTGCCAGTTTGACAGTCAAATTAGTGCACACTGATATTAACATGTTAGAAAGTGCCCAAAATTTATAAAAACCTTTTTTTGTTTGAAATGTTGAAAATAGTACAGGACCAATTATGATGAAATTTTCACCCCTTGTTATGCCTTACTTGGAGAACTTACAGTCGAATTTTCAGACGTTTTGATGGGCTAAAAACAAACAAAGCTATAATACAATTTTAAAATGGATACCCAAAGTATCAAAAAACAATAGAGTAAGGTGGGGCAAAAGTTCGACCTTAGTTGAAAATTCAACTTTTTTCAAAAAATCGAAGCAGATAAAAATAAATGAATACCGTGTGGTGATTCTACCATCCATTAGCTAAAAATTAGCTGAACAAAGTTACGCCAAATGTCTTTTCAATTTTGAGTTACAACACTTTTCGTATGTGTGTGTCTAATTCGAACTCTTGCCCCACCACTGGGGCAAAAGTTCGAATCTAGTGTTTGTGGAATTCCACTAACCGTAGCACACTATTTAGACACTTTGGTAATCTGAATACCGAAAACCAAATGATATTTGATGTTGGAACTGAAATACACTTTAAAGTTCGATCTGGATTTTACCCAAATCAGGGTTAAATTTACTACACCAAAAATTAGTAGTTTTCCGCCAAATTCAGATGAAACAACATTTTTTTTCAACTTTGATCGAATTTTCTCACTAATTCCATCATTTTTAGAGATAATATATACATTTTGCAGAATTTTAGGTTTTTACCTAAAGTTGCTACATGACTCGAACTCTTGCCCCACAATTCGAACTTTTGCCCCACTATGTGTAAAATATGATTTCCAAATCTTTTTTGCAAAAAGTTATACATGCTAAAGCATCTTCAAAATATACCTAGTTACGCCCCAAAATAAAATATCGAATTCGATTTCATTACAATTCCATTCCATGCGTTGGAAGGACCATCGCATATTACAATTTGTTGATCAAAAACCAACATTTTGTCATAACTTTTCGAATTATTGATCAATTTTCATAATTTTTGGAGTGAAAGACTCTTTTTCAAAAAGGCTTCGAACAACCTTGACACCCGGAAGAAATAATTTGAATTGAGCTCAAAAACTTCAAAAGAAACTCTTGCCCCACTCGAACTTTTGCCCCACTTTACTCTACCTGCGCCATTACTAAACCGGTTCAATGAAATTATTATGGAATAACCTTGCTGGTTCAAAAAATCAGCACTTTTTGGGCATGCAATGAACAGTTGTAAATAATTTTGTATGTCTTACATTTTTCGAGTCTAGTCTTTATTTATGTTGTAATAAAAAAAAATACAGAAATAAAGGAAACTAAACATAAACAAGGATTTTGTGAGATGGCCTCGAGAATCTCGTGAATGTTCTCTTCAGAATCTCATGTAGATTCTTGAGATTCTCGTAGAGATCTTGCGGAGAAATCCTCTGGAATCTCATGGTGACTCCCTCAGGAATCTTGTGGCGATTGCCCTTGGAATCTCGTGGAGATTTCCACTGGAATCTAGTGGAGATTCTCTCAAGAATCTTGTGGTGATTGATACAAGAATGTCATGAAGATTCTCTCAAGATCCTCGTGGAGATTCTCTCACGAATCTCGTGGGGATTCTCTCCAGCATCTCGTAGAGGTACTCTCCAGCTTCTCGTGGAGATACTCTCCAGAATCTTGTGTAGATTTTTTTCCAGAATCTGGCGTAGACTCTTTCCAGAATCACGTGAAGATTCTTTCCAGAATCTCGTGCAGAATCCCTCCGGAATCTCGTGCTCGTGGAGATTCCTTTTGGAACCTTGTGGAGATTCTCTCAAGAATCTCGTGGATACTGTTTCAAGAATCTCGTGGAGATAGTTTCAAGAATCTCGAGGAGATTCTCTCAAGAATCTCGAGGAGATTCTCTCAAGAATCTCGTGGAGATTCTCTAAGAATCTCATAAAGATTCTCTCAAGAATCTCGTGGAGATTCTCTAAGAATCTCATAAAGATTCTCTCAAGAATCTCGTGGAGATTCTCTCGAGAATCTCATGGAGATTGTATCAAGAATCTCGTGAAGATTGATTCAAGAATCTCGTGTAGAGAGTCTTCATGAGATTCTTGAGATAATCTTCACGAGATTCTTGAAACAACCTCCACGAGATTTTTGACAGAATCTCCACGATTTTCTTGAGAGGATCTCCACGAGATTTTTGAAAAAATCTCCACGAGATTCTTAAGAGAATCTTTACGAGATTCTTGAGAGAATCTTTACGAGATTCTTGAGAGAATCTTTACGAGACTCTTGAGAGAATCTCCACGAGACTCTTGAGAAAATCTCCACGAGATTCTTGACAGAATCTTCACGAGATTCTTGAGAGAATCTTCACGAGATTCTTGAGAGAATCTTCACGAGATTCTTGAGAGAATCTTCACGAGATTCTTGAGAGAATCTTCACGAGATTCTTGAAACAATCTCCACGAGATTTTTGAGAGAATCTCCACGAGATTCTTGACAGAATCTTCACGAGATTTTTGAGAGAATCTCCACGAGATTCTTGACAGAATCTTCACGAGATTCTTGAGAGAATCTTCACGAGATTCTTGAGATAATCTTCACGAGATTCTTGTAACAATCTCCACGAGATTTTTGAGAGAATCTTCACGGGATTCCTGAGAGAATCTTCACGAGATTCTTGAGAGAATCTCCATGAGATTCTTGAGAGAATCTCCACGAGATTCTTGAGAGAATCTCCACGAGATTCCTGAGAGAATCTCCACAAGATTCTTGAAAGAATATCCACGAGATTCTTGAGAAAACCTTCATGAGATTCTTGAGAGTCCATGAAATTCTTGAAACAATCTCCACGAGATTCTTGAGAGAATCTTCACGAGATCCTTGAATCAACCTCCACGAGATTCTTGAAACTATCTCCACGAGGTTCTTGAGAGAATTTTTACGAGATTCTTGCTAGAGTCTCCACGAGACTCTTGAGAGAATCTCCACGAGATTCTTGAATCAATCTCCACGAGTTTCTTGAGAGAATCTCCACGAGATTCTTGAGAGAATCTTCACGAGATCCTTGAAACAATCTCCACGAGATTCTTGAGAGGATCACCACGAGATTCTTTAGAGAATCTCCACGAGATTCTTGAAATAATCTCCACGAGATTCTTGAGAATATTTTCATGAGACTCTTGAGAGAATCTCCATGAGATTCTTGAAACAATCTCTACGAGATTCTTGAATCAATCTCCACGAGTTTCTTGAGATAATCTTCACTAGTTTCTTGAGAGAATCTCCAAGAGTTTCTTGAGAGAATCTCCACGAGATTCTTGAGAGAATCTCCACGAGATTCTTGAGAGAATCTCCACGAGATTCTTGAGAGAATCTCCACGAGATTCGTGAGAGAATCTTCACGAGATTCTTGGGAAAATCTCCACGAGATTCCAGAGGCAATCTCCACGAGATTCTTGAGGAAGTCACCACAAGATTCCCGGGGCAATCTCCACGAGATTCCTGAGGAAGTCACCACGAGATTCCAGAGGAATTCTCCACAAGATGCCAGAGGGAATCTCTACGAGATTCCAGAGGGCATCTCCAAGATATTCCCTTTGGCATCTTGTGGAGAATTCCTCTGGAATCTCGTGGTGGCTCCCTCAGGAATCTCGTGGAGATTGCCCCTGGAATCTTGTGGCGACTCCCTCAAGAATCTCGTGGAGATTGCCTCTGGAATCTCGTGGAGATTCTGGAGAGAATCTTCATGAGTTTCTTGAGATAATCTCCACGAGATTTTTGAGAGAATCTTCACGAGATTCTTGAGAGAATCTTCACGAGATTCTTGAGAGAATCTCCATGAGACTCTTGAGAGAATCTCCACGAGATTCTTTTGAGAGAATCTTCATGAGATTCTTGAGAGAATCCCCACGAGATTCTTGAGAGAATCCCCACGAGATTCTTAAAACAATCGCCAAGAGATTTTTGAGAGAATCTTCACGGGATTCTTGAGAGTATCTTCACGAGACTCTTGAGAGAATCTCCATGAGATTCTTGAGAGAATCTCCACGAGATTCTTGAGAGATTCTCCACGAGATTCTTGAGACAATCTCCACGAGATTTTTGAGAGAATCTTCATGAGTTATAATCTCCACGAGATTCTTGAGAGAATCTTACTGAGACTTTTGAGAGAATCTCCACGAGATTCTTGAGAGGATCTTCACAAGATTCTTGAAACAATCTCCACGAGATTCTTGAATCAACCTCCACGAGATTCTTGAAACAATCTCCACGAGATTCTTAAGAGAATCTTCACGAGATACTAGAGAGAATCTTCACGAGATTCTTGAGAGAGTCTACAAGAGCTTTTGAGAGAATCTCGACGGGATTCTTGAGAGAATCTCCACGAGTTATAATCTCCACGAGATTCTTGAGAGAATCTCACCGAGACTCTTGAGAGAATGTCCACGAGATTCTTGAGAGGATCTTCACAAGATTATTGAAACAATCTCCACGAGATTCTTGAATCAACCTCCACGAGATTCTTAAGAGAATCTTCACGAGATACTAGAGAGAATCTTTACGAGATTCTTGAGAGAGTCTACAAGAGATTTTGAGAGAATCTCCACGGAATTCTTGAGAGAATCTCCACGAGATTCTTGAGACTATCTTCACGAGTTTCATGAGATAATCACCACGAGAGTTTTGAGAGAATATCCACAACATCCTTGAGGGAATCTCTACGAGATTCTTGAGGGAATCTCCACGAATATCTTGAGAGAATCTCCACGAGATTCTTGAGAAAATCTCCACGAATTTAAGAATCTCGTGGAGATTGTTTCAAGAATCTCGTGAAGATTCTCTCAAGAATCCCGTGGAGATTCACTCAAGAATCTCGTGAAGATTCTCTCAAGAATCTCTTGGAGATTCTCTCAAAATCTCTTGAAGACTCTCTCAAGAATCTCGTGGAAATTCTCTCTAACATCACGTGAAGATTCTCTTATGAATCTCGTGGAGATTGTCTCAAGAATCTCGTGGAGGTTGATCCAAGAATCTCGTGGAGATTGTTTTAAGAATATCATGAAGATTCTCTCAAGAATCTCGTGAAGATTCTCTCAAGAATCTCGTGAAGATTCTCTCAAGAATCTCGTGGAGATTCTCTCAAGAGTCTCGTGGAGATTCTCTCAAGGATCTCGTGGAGATTTTCTCAAGAATCTTATGGAGATTCTCTCAAAACTCTCCTGGTGATTCTCTCTAGAGTCTCGTGAAGATTCTCTCAAGAATATCGTGGAGATTCTCTCCAGAATCTTGTGGAGATTCTCTCCAGAATCTCGTGGAGATTCCCTCTGGAATCTCGTGACTATTTCCTCTGGAATTTCATGGAAATTCCCTGTGGCATCTCGTGGAAATTCCATCTGGTTAGAGAGTGTGATGGTGTGATTGCTCAGACGCAGGAGAATATGGAGCAGAATGGCATGTGGAGTTTTTACAAAACTGCGCCTTCTCTTGTCATGTGCAACGGCCATCGTGGAATTTCGTTGACAGGCAAAACAATAACGGCTGAAGGATCGAGTTATTTTCGATCAGCGAAACCAACTGAAGTCCCGTTGTCCGAAAATGGATACAAAACCCGCATTGTGCTAGACTCTGATTCGTCGGGGCTCGTGGCGTAGTTTCTACACGTTCACTTCATAAGTGGATGGTCATGTGTTCGATCCCCCGGCATTTGCAATTTTTCGTCAGTTGCTCTAGCCCCCCCCCCCCATCTTATGCCATCTTATGTTGGAAGGAGTGATTCGACGAATAGGGGATGACATGCATGGTATTCGTAGGTTTTCTGTAAATCTTGAATTCGAACGATGAACTGTTTTCCCTCTTAACTAATAGATCCAAAAATGGAAGTTTTCCCTCCTTTTCTTCCTCGTGAGTAAACCTGATATCCTTATGCACTTTGTTGATGACCTCTAGAACCTTAGATAAAGCTTCCCGTTTGATCACACTGAAAATATCGTCGACGTTCTGAGCATATGTTCTAATGGACCCGGAAACTTGAATATCGGCTAACGGCAACTCATAATGGATCCCCAATCGGTCTGGAAAAGAAACAATAGCCACACATCAACATCCTCGTGCCCATCATTTTACCATAGACAGGCTAGAAAAGTGACAGCAGCGCAAAGGCTGACGAACTGGTGATGAAGTAGAACAAGAATAGAATACAACAATAAATATTGCTAACTGCACCCCAAATTGGACTGACACAATAGTGTGCACACACCTTCAAAGTGTGATTGCAGCGCAGTGCCACGTCGAATCGAGTTGAGGTCTTCGGTGCACTTATTCCTTGTAAATGGAGGAATAAGTGGACCGAAAACGTCGAGACGATCCGAGGCAAATGTGCACTTTTATCACACTTTTTAGGCGTACCATAAAAAGTGTGATAGTCCAATTTGGGATGTAGTCTGCAATACGCTGTACAAAATGTAAGTTCAGCTGCCAATTGGGATCACTCTCTTAGTGCCCTAGTGGACCAAAGAGCTGATCGAAGAATAAAAAAAAAAACTCGATTCTTCCGGTCGCTTTGTAAAACCACGAATCGTGAACGTTGAGAGAAGTGGACCGGAAAGCCTTTGCAGTCTTCGGAAGTAAAGTGCTACGAATAATACTCGGCGGTATACTGATAGATGGCATATAAAACACGGCAGGTTTCGGTGAGCTGGGCACTAGCTCATTTTCAGCAAATAACCAGGAAGGGGATTAAGAAAATGACGATTTTTCATCAAATCTTACTCAATTCATCGTGTAATATTTCAAAAATATTTATTGTAGCATATCCAAAAACTAACGGCACATACAAACAGACGTGACACTAGCACATAGTTTTCCTTGTGATTTGCCGTTTAATACTAGCGCCTTCTGTATGCGTAGTTGCACATGACCGTACTTGTGCAACATCGTCACCAGATGGTGATAGTGTACACTGACCGATGGACATTCGAGATAATCGTTGTAGGCTTGTAGCAGCTGTTACGAATATTTGTCTGTCCTAACGGTACCAACTGTATTTAATCTGAGGAATAATTGAAAAGTGCATTTAACGCAATTGCCCCTGATGTTCAACTAGCTCTACCGGTTTCATCGCTCCCATTTCTGCATTAGAAAATCCTTAACCAGGGATTCACGTCATTGTCCTTGTTTCTCCCTCTTTATCCCTAGAGCTGTCAGTAAATATTTTCGTCTTAAATACATCTCTAATGATCCTTAATCGCTCCACAATTAACGTATTGATTTGCTTAATACGTAAGAGATTTCTGGAACGGTTGTCGTCGGACGTCGGACGGTGCATCATCCCAATTGAAACGGAAACAATAGTTATAGGTACCTGTGTCCATAGGTGATTCCTTTTTTTCTACCATGACATTATTGGTAGAGCCAGAGCCTCGTTTGGACGGACATTCAAACGTTATTTGTTTTCCCTTGTTTCCTGCACGGAATCAACGAACGAACCTGCATGAGAGCCGGATCGCCACAAAGCTTTTTCCCAAACGCAGCATGATACGACACCCGTACGTGCGCTCGAGTTGTAAAATGCAAATGTTTTCCATTCATTTCGGAAAACAAACAAAAGAAATGGGATCCTCTCGGTCCGGTGGGTTCTCGGGATGCTGATAAATATATTGCACATAATATGGACTGAACTCTGGTGGACGCATCAGGACACTGGAAATGGATGGGTATTATTGTGGTTCGGGTCCAGCCCGGGTCGGTTCTACCTTGTTCTTGTACGACAACCGATAGCTACTGTTGTTGGTCCCACAAAAGGTAAAAGAGGTCGAGTGAAGATGGGTGATAATTCGTCTAATTATTTTTAATGCTATTCTCCTCCCACTCATTATCCTCACGGCAGGCGGCGTGTCCGATTTTCTGTATCGTTTGCGTTCCGAATTTACACTTCTTTCACTAAACTTTGTTTATCGGGTTTCTTTACAATGTGGCTTGGTGTTTCCACAGTGACGAGATAGGACCTATCTTTTGAAATTTATTGAGACTTACATTTTATGTTTCTGTTTGAATTGAAGCACATGAAGAAGGAAACTTCCGCAATTCTGTGTATTTCAAAAAAATTGCTCACGATGATGATTGTTATGTTTTAACTTCAGATTTAACCGTGTTTAACCCACATTTTAAGGCCCTCACAAAATGTGAATCAAGAAAAAAATGGTGCAAAAAAATCTTTGAATTTGCCTTTTTCATAGAAAGTTGCTATATCTATTGGCAACATACAGTGACCCCACACCGATTAATCACCTTAATTTTTGTACACTATTTATGAATCACCATGTTGATCAAATGTAGTGATCCATAAACTGTGGTCATTTTTGCCGATTCATAAATTGTGGGGCCACTGTATATGCTTGAACTTTTCTTCAAATGTAGTGAACAAGTTTTTGCAACCCTTACATAGCCCTCGGACGCATGCATGTCACATGTTACAATAAAAAACAGAAGAAAACATATTTGAAGTTTCAAAATAAACTTTGGCTATTGTCGCATTTGATTGATTTCAACGTAATTAAACTATCGAAAAACGATATAGTGCTACTCCAATTGTCGTGAAACTTGGTAGGTTTGTAGTTCTTATAAAAAAATTAGACCCGTTTTTTTTAATTTCGTCATTAGGGTGACCAATTTTCAGATAGGATGGTCCCAAAAATAAACAATTTTCAAAAAATCATAACTTTTGAACCAGTCAAACGATTTTAAACTATTTTTTTTGTTTGAAAGCTATTGAATTCTAGTTTTTAGGAAAAATACGTTGAATGGGCCAAATTGTGTTTTTGTGCAAACAATATACAAAATTATTAATTTTTTTCACGTTTTCACGGTCTCGGGACCAAAAAGGTACCCTGGTTTAACATTTTTATCAGGAAATTTGGCGTAATTTGGCGTAACATATCAAAAAATTAGAGATGTATGTTTTTTTTAGGTTTTGAGATATGATTTTTCGAAAATAAAAGGCTAAATTTTCCCATACAAAACATTTGTGTTTATTTGATTATGCAATTTTGAATCCTTATACATGTATAGATACCAAAAATAAAACAGGAATCACTCAAAAAAGGAATACAAAGGATAGTTTCATGAAGATTTACAATATCAGGCAATTTTAGAGCAGCTAGTGTTAAATATATGACTCTCGATATTCAAAAAATAACATCTCAAAAACTAAAAAACATCTTTGATTTTTTAACATGTTACGCCAAATTTCCTTAATAAAGGGCGAACACAATGAAATTGCCACACAGAAAATATTGTATAACTTTTGATTGCGTTCGCCAAAATAGCTAATTCTTTTACCATGAATAGTATATTATGTGTAGCTAATACCAGAGACGAACCAGCCAAGGGCTGAAAGTCTCTCAAATAAAGATAAATCAATCAATCAATGTAGCTAATACCATAAATTTTTCATTAAAATCGGTTGAGTAATGGCGGAGATATCGTTGAAACAAGGAAATTGCCACTTGAGAATCTTGTACAAACAAACATTTAGGAAAATATCACTTTTTTGCCGTTTCAACGCTGGCGCCAAAAATACTGAACCAATTTCAATGAAAATTTTTTTGTGCGTAAAGTATGTATGTAGAAGTAGTTTGTCAAAATTTCATTCAATTTGATCATAAGTTATAGTTATAGCCATATATGTCGCACTATGTCACAATAAGCAGATGTGGTTTTTGGTATAGTGAAATTCAAACTGCTCTTACTTTGAAAGTACTCAACAAAAATGGCTGTAATTTTCACTGTAAACAGTTTAACACAACAATTTTACACTGTCAAAGCTTTATAAAAATCGGGACAGTGTTACCAGTTCTACAGTCAAAATAGTGCACGCGGAACTGAAAATGGTCAAAAAGTACCTAAAATTTACCTTAAAGCGATTTGAGTTTTGGATATTTACTAGAAAAAGTACTGAACCGATTTCGATCAAATTTTTACCATTTAATTGATACTATGTTAAGAATATTGAGTGAAATTTTCAAACGTTTTGATGATGTAACAAAAAAGTTATAACCTAAGTAATTTTTTGAAATGGGTGTACAAGTTTTCTAAAATCTCATTTTATGATATCGACAATATATGCGCCAATACTCAACCCGGGTAGACGAGAATATCTAAATCATATCTCAAATAGAACACTTTTTGCTGTCATAGCTCGATGTGATTTTGATGAGTTATTCAAAAATCTAGTGAATATCTCACGAATAGCTCAAAGTGATATGATATCAGTTGTTGTTTTTGTCGAAATAGCTGAAAATTTCTACATAAGAACAAGTTTAGCTCTTCTGCACGAAATGGAACACATACACCCATAGACATGGCTCAATGTTAGTGAAATGCCATGTGCCCCTTTCTGAGCTGTGGATACGAAGAACCGCATGCTCTTATTCCCATGTCATTTACAACAGCGAGCCACAGTTGAGTGGTAAGCATCGCCGCTTGTAAATCCTAAGGTCGTAGGTTCAATGCTGGATGCTGCAATTTTTTTTATTTTTTTTTTCTAGAAAAAAGTGAAAAATTGTGTTTGCTATTGTTTTGATCTTGTAATATCTTAACGAGCTATTATTGAGTAGTTCACCATATTAGATTTTGCTATTATTTCTGTTCTTTTACCTCTTATATCAATCAAACCAATATCAGTTTTTGCTCTTCAGTAATTCAATCAATCATAACTGAATATGCTATTCATCAGATTTTTTCACCTACTCGGGAACCGATTTTAATGAAAATTTTATGGTATTAGCTACACATAATATACTATTCATGGTCAAAAAATTAGCTATTTTGACGAACGCAATCAAAAGTTATACAATATTTTCTGTGTGGCAATTTTATCGTGTTCGCCCTTTATATAATAATGAATTTCTGTATGTCTGCCTGACCCTTATGCATTCGGAAACTATTGAACCGATTGGTGTGAAATTTTGTATGTGGGTATGTTTAGGCCTCTCCGGTCTCTAGAACGAGGAGCTCCCATGACAAAAACACAGTAGGCAGGCAGTACGACGTTTGCCGGAACAGTTAGTCTATATAAATGAATGGAATGGTGTTTGTTTGTCACGAATAGACTCGGGAATGGGTCACCGGATCTACACCATTATTTCAGTGTTTCATTCGTGCAGGGCTCCGACGTGTTCGTACGAAAAATAATTGAGAAAGTCGACCGGGAACGCAACGAAAACGAAAAAGTTTGAAATTCCATATTGCGGGGCATTTTTCTACAGAGCTGCATGTAAAAAAACAGTAGGCAGGCAGAATGACGTTTGCCGGGACAGCTAGGGGTAGGCGGGGCATAATGAGCCAAATCCAGTAAATTAAGCGCAATCAATGTGTAATTTTGACGTATAATCCTTATTTGAACCTTTACTGACAAAAACTAATCGTTGAAATTTCAAATAAATCTATAAATGTTGCAAAATTTAATGTTTTTATAAACGAGATGAACCAGCCGAGGGCTGAAAATCTCGATAATAAAGAAAAATAATAATAAATAATGTTTTTAAAAACGTTTAAAATCATGGATTGCGTTTTGGGGGTGGGGGCATAATGAGCACCCTAGGTGGGGCAGGATGATCAATCCTTGTTTTGTACACAATCAAATGCTAATTGACTATTCTTGCCAATGATAAAGCATGCCGGCAGCAACCAATGAGAATTTGAGGGGATCATGCGGTTCAATTAGTAGGGAACTGTGGGGTTCCGTGGAGTTTACTATTAGGGCATTTTAAAACAGTGATAATATACAGATACTGATTTTTTCAAGCTAATAAATGGAAAATCAATGACAAAACCTTACTATATGCATCGTAACGGAGAAAACCAAAAGTGAAATTCGTTTGTCTAAGATGTTCACCATTTTCATCATTTTTCCACCAGTTGCTCATTTTTCCCCACCCTACTATAAACTTTTCAAAGTATATTTTTTAACAAAATAATTATGCAAATATTTTGAAAGTGTTACAAATACACTGCATTGACCCAGGAAATATCAAGAAACTTGATAGATACCCACTTCGTTCTTATTTCGATTCCAAAACCTTATTTTAGGTCAGCTGATTCTTATAATATTTGCCCAGTGCATGACCACTTTACTCATATTAACGGCTTTTTTGACAAATTTTTCGTCATCAATTCATTGGATTTGAGATCATTTAGCTACATTCAAGCAATTTGTTTCGAAAATTTGGAACTTTACAGTGAAAATATAAGGTGCTCATTATGCCCCGCCTACCACTAGTTAAGAATAAATTTCACAAAAAAAAACAATTATGATAATTAACCACCTCTTCCTCCAAAGATTGCATCAGAGATTCCGTGGAAAATTGTTATAGTAGCTTTCGCAAAATTTACTAGGTCCGAAAGAAGCATTTCTGGCACATGGTGTCTGCGACAAAGTTTTTTTTGTCATATGAGCCATTTTACGAAGTGACAACAATGTTGATGATGATACATATTGATTTTCACGGGTTATTGGACGCTACCTCCTGTCAAAATTCATTCATAAGTAAAAAGAGAGCGGTGATGTTTTGAAAAATCCCTATCCCTATAACACAGGAGAAGATTTTAAAATGCCTCTATAAAATCCAAAACAAAATCTAATTAAAAACGGTTTGATATGCGGTGTTAGACTTTGGATGAACTACATATTGAACATATAAATTTAAATTTAACATTTTTTTCTTGATAAGGTACTTAATTTGTAGTCCATCCAGAATCTAACACCGTACATCAAACCGCTTTTAATTAGATTTTGTTTTAGATTTTATAGAGGCATTTTAAAATCTTCCCCTGTGTTATAGGGATAGGGATTTTTCAAAACACCATCGCTCTTCTTCTTCTTCTTCATGCAACATCAAATCACCAATAGTGTACACGTACTTTCAAAGTGTGATTGCAGCGCAGGGCTACGTCGGATCGGGTTGAGGTCTTCGGTGCACTTATTCATTGTAAATGGAGGAATAAGTACACCGAAGATGTCGAGTCGATCCGAGGCAAATGTGCACTTTTATCACTCTTTTTAGGCGTACCAAAAAAAGTGTTATTGTCGAATTTGGGATGTTTTTTTTTCTGTCCTGGGCACCCACGGTGGTGCAGAGAACCGAATTGAAAGATCTTCATCCTGGGCGAATGCCACCCATCATCGCCTTGACCTGTGGCCAGGTTAAGTTTCTCTCGACTTACTTCGTTGTTGAGGCAGCGCCGCAATAAGTCTTTGGATCTGTCTCTGCTGCGATGTCCTGCTGGGTTCCAATCTAACGCTTGTTTGCAGATTTCGTTTCCGCTCCTGTGTAGAGTGTGGCCGACCCACCTCCACTTTCGCTCCCGAATTTCTGTCGCTATCGGCTTTTGATGACATCGACGATGGAGCTCCACGTTGTAGAGCCAATTGTAAGGCCACCATGCACGAATTATATACCGCAGGCATCTACATTGATAAAATACTTTCGTAAAAGTTCAACGAATATGCTTCGTAAAACCAGTTTTCGTAAATTGAAAGCAATAGTAGGAAATCAAAGCTTGTTTTTCTCAGAGATGGCGCCACCACATTAAAAGTAAAATCATTTTTCTTGTATGAACAAATCGCTGGCTTGCACTTGTTCCGCATCGCAGCGATTTGTGGCTTGGGGCAAAAAGTTGCAAATTAGAAACAAAATCATTATTCCTACGCGTTTCTTCTGGATTCATTGCAGTAACAGAGAATTGATTACATCACCATACAAATTTCAAGTTGTTTACTTCTTTTTTTCTGACTGGCATTTTTCACCCGTGTTGCGCATGATGTTTTGAGTGGATAGGTGCCAGGCGGCGCCGCTGTATATGTGAAAAACACATGGAACACGAGCGCCGTCTATGATTCCGTAGCGCAAACTTTTCTGCTTGTCTACACTGTTATCACGTTTACCGCATTTATCAGAAAAGCGCCACTACCGGCACTTTAGTATAGGCGCAGCTGCTTACTTCCTATTTGCGTAAAATGTACGGTCCATTCGTACCACCACGCTGAAACAGTACAAATGGAGTTGTATCATGTGCGAAATCACGAATCCGACAGACGCTAAGCTTGCTCATTCGTAGATTTTAGCTCCCGCTTTGTAGAATGAAACAAAACAAACAAATGTCAAACGTTTTTTACTATGGTTATACATCAACATCGGTAACCCAGATTTGAGTAAAGGTGCCTTTACCCAGATTAGAGTAACTGCAGTTTTGCTCAATCTGGGTCGCTTTGACATCAATCTGGGTAGCTGAGGGTTAGCGTGTGTGTATTATATCGACGGCGATGTAGCGCAACAACATGTATGAATTTGTATCATCAGCAGCATGGACACGACTCTTTGCGCAACACATTATCAATGCGCCATCTACAGTTTGAAGCAAGAACTGTGACGCGCCGAGTAAGATGGTAAAAATTTTGGAAAATTATATCTGATACTTATGTATAAGTATATGTTTAATGAGAATAAATATAACTTAAATTGTATTAACATCAAATTTAAAGTTGACATTAACAATTACTGATTGATCGGAACAATTCAATATTACAAAGAACCTATGAATGGAGTCTTTCTAACTCCAACAACTTAAGGCCTAGAACTTTAACTAATCGAAAGGAGAACAGGAGACAGAACCCTACAAGGATGTGGGGAAATAAATGGAAATAAAAAGAAAGCCTTCGTGATGTTCGGAATAAAGGCACTATATTACGGTTTAGGGTTTCAACTTTTGACTCGTTTGAGCACGTAAAAGGAACGTGCGAAAAGCAGAATTCAAAAAGGACGCCAACGAGATTCTTGGGGTCACCGAAGAAAGGAAAGAATATTAGTTTGAGTCAGCCTTTCACAAATTTCTTCACGGACGCGTGTATTCCTCATGAAGCTGGTGGTTCGCGACGCGACCCATAATTTGAGAAAGGTGGGGTTGAGTCATGTTATTCAATACCCCGGATCTCTGCTGCTATCTTGAAAAGTAAATGTGTTAGAATTAACCAGCCACGGGCTTAAGATATGCCTAATGAAGCCAATAATAATAATAATAATAATAATAACAATAATTTGGAAATGAGATTTGCATTCGTATCGTACGTATGCCCAATGAAATCAATAATAGTTTCATTGCGAAAAGGACTTGGATTGACGATGAAATATGGTAGTATTACATGAAAGGAATTTTCGAAGCCAATAAATACTAATGTAATTTGAACAACAACGGCTGAATTTTATTTGTCTTCTGTACATCGCCAGTTCCATTAGTTGACTGTTGAATGATGCGTAGTGGTACTATATTTACATTACTTCCTTATAGATATACATTTCAGTAGCTTAATTCTACGTCATATCTTACGTGAATACCATTTTATCCGTTATCGTCAACGATCGGCTGCCTGGTCAGTTGAATTAGTGGAAAATTAGTTCGCATTAGGTACTCACCTGTCAGTAAGCCATCAAGCCAACCAAGCCTTCCATCCCGCGCGCAGATCCCAGACTATGGCCATTGCACCATTCTCTAGCCTTCGAAACGTCTAGAGAAGCAATGTACACGGCGTGGAAGACATTCACCATCATCGCATCGCCATCGCATCATCTGACCTCCCTAAGCCAAGCAACCACTTTGGAAGCAGAGATGCTACTTCAGATCACATATCACCCACCAGCGAAGCTTGTTCGGTCGCAGCGCAGCGCAGCACTACTTACAGCACTGTGTACATACAGATTAAAAAGGGGAATAAAAAGCAGATTTTTTGATGGTTAGTTAGAATACGGGTTAGAACTACGGCGAAAGCATTTGGGCAAGAAAGCAGGGCAGTATAGTTAAAGAGAAGAAACAAACGCTTGCTGTCTTTCATTTGGTTTTAAAATATGACTTTTAAATATATTTTCCTCTTCTGCTTCGTCTTCTTCGTTCCTACAAACTCGAGAATTTCTGTTCGTTTCTGTTGTTTTTAAGTTTGTTAGAGTAGATTTTGTGTTCTTCAATTTAGTTTCAGAAGTAAGTATTCAAATGTGAAATGTAGTTTTCTCTTTGTTCTCGAATTGGCTATTATACAAAAAAGTATAACGAATGCTACACATGGTTGCAAAAATCCTTGTTTGTTTCTACAGTTGGACTTCAAACAACACAATTCGCTGTGCTCCATTTCAAAAACTAGTTGGCAATTCCGAATAAGAACTTTTGATCAAGTCCATCTAAACATAGGATCATAAGTGCTCAATTTTGCACAAGAATGAAACACATCGGAACCGTTATCCCTTAACCGACCATGTTTCATTCCTGTGGTTTAATACCCAATTAATTCAACAAAGCTTATTTCCATGTTCTGAGAAGTGAAAGCAAGACTTTTTTGAACAGCTATAAGGTGCTTCATTTACCGTTGCACAACTCACCATAATGTTATTGTTCGAAGAAAATCTGATTCTTGGTTGCTTCGCAGATAGTTCGTAGTGTAGGAGTTACTGAGATATGGCTATGCAAAGTTAAAAAAAATCACTGTTTTTGCCCTGTCGGTAGTTTACGTTACAAAATATCCGTCGATCAGTATTAGGAGAATCCTAGATCTTCAGGATATCAGTCAGAACTCATAAAACCTTAAAGATCCTACAGTTTTCACTGTCAAATAGGTACAGCAAAAACCAACTGTTGCACAAACTATCCACGCTTCTGCACTCTAATTACAAACTGCAAATGAAGCACCATGAATTGCGCTGTTCTATTTCGCCCATGTGACAATAGGTTAGTAATAGCTCTCGTTTGTGTACGTACATTCGTCCGAACTGGCTGGTAGATTATTTTCAATAGTTAGTTTGTTACTGCGCGTTGAATGAACATCATCGGTACGATGATAGTGTGTTTGTTTTGTGATGAGTTTGACCTCGTTCCCTATTCCATCTGCATTGTTAAAAACGGGTGAGTACTTTCATTAAGATGATGAACTTTGAGGCGAATTGTAGAAAGCATTGTTTGTATGTTTGTTTGTTTGCTTGATGAAATCACTGATTTCTACTGACTCTCTTTGTTGAACTTTAACTTGTTGAATTGATGTTCTCTGAGTTTTTTGAGTTGTTTATTTTAGAATGTTTGTAGTATTTTACAAGATGTGTCTGGTTTTTTGTATTGTTTGCTCTGTGAGATGCCGGACTTCGAGTATCAGAAAACGTGTTTAATCGTCTGTTTTACGGTTTTTTTTCTTCTTAAATTGTGGATCACTTATTAATTAGTAGGATAAATCAATATGATTTAATAGGTATTAAGTGATTGTTATTTTATATGTTATACCATTCAAAAGTACTAGAAACTTGTTAAACGAGTTGTTCTTCATTAGATTGGAACCTATAAATGTACAACTAGTATCTTCAAATATTAATTCCATTAACTTGTAAAGACGGGAACATCACCAATCGAAACCCTTCTCGAGCAAAAGTCGTCGCTCCAAAAATGGCATTCTAGTTGAACAAATCTGTCCCATCCAGAATCCAAAATAGCCTAACAAAACTAAATCAACTAAGCGCCCCAGACCCTTCCCGGTTGTAAACGTTAATAATTTAGTTTAAAATTAAAGAAGAATAAGCTTTAAGCGCGCTAAAACGATTAACCTTACCATCATTTCCTAACGTCTGACGACGGCATAACACAAAACAGAAGGATCCTACTCAACGTTGTTCATTTAACATACCTAGATATGGCTTTTTGTCTTCCTAATCATCAACCTAATCATTACATTTCCTACGAAAAACTGTATAAAACCTAATTGCTAACCACATCTAAACTAAACTGGACGTAACTTGATTCCATTTTTTTTTTTCATTTCCAACAGCAACTGCGTTGTACGCTTCCGTCAATTCTTCGACATTTCCGCTTCAAATTTAAGCACATTCAAACACATTTGTTTATTTTAAGTTTTTACACGTACACGCGCACACACAAACCCCACAACTACATACAAATCCTGTTTTAAAGCTGATTCTGGACTTCCTAATTGAACAAACATTCGAATAAACGACCACTCACATACGTGACACTTTATACGTTTCAACTCTGTTTGGACTTAAACCTAAGATGCCGAATTTACTGTATACATACATAGATAAATAGACGTATCGATCCAAAGAACAAGGGGGAAAATTGTTGGAAGATGGTTACACTATTACAGATTAGAGGTTGGTATTTTTTGTTTAAGTTCTTAAGTAGAGTGTAATCCTGGGGGGCAGTTACTAGTCGTAGATATTGCTGCTTTCGGTTGCTGTTGTTGTTGCTGCTGCTGTTCAGCCGTTGTTGTTGACGTGCTTTTGCACTTGATTCAGAATGTCGTTGCACTTCTCGTACATGCTGGTGCTGTTGTTGTGGTTGATGCTGTCGCCGCCAATGTTCCTGAAATGATAAAACGAAATGATAACGTTTCCGTTAATGAAGCGACTTAAGGCACGGTGGATCAATTACATAACCATTGGCCATATAATTTACTCTTTTATTTACCCCCCTTAAACGATAACCCATTATCAGAAAGATGCTGAAGAAATCATACATTTATTGATACTCCAAATGGAAATTTTAATAATTGTTGATAATACTGCCATTTTTATTTTTGCTCCAGTTCTAACCTACATTCCAAAAGACTGAAAAGCCGGATATCGGAAACAAATGTGCAAATTATGTGCCTGATGGTTGAACGATAACTCGATGCCAGGCTCTAATCCTGGCTCGAAGCATGTATTTCAAGATCTTCTACAATTCGTTAACAACTCTTTTCTACAATTCGTAAAATTCTTCCATGAAACCTTCGACGCATTCCCCCATGCGTTTTCAAAGTAGTAACTAGGTATCAATTTATTCATTCCTGAAAATACCTGAAGGACTTTATATAAAAGCTCATGCAGGATTTTCTTCAATACATTTTTTTATATTTACCTATCGCAATGGTTCCTCCAGAAAAAAAATTGGAATTACTCCAATGATTACTCTAATGATTTTTGTTCGAATTATTTTCAAAACTTCACCAAGAATTCGTTCAAAAAATTTCACAATGGATTCTTCCAGGGTTTGATAATCTCTCTAAAAAATCTTCTGAATACACTTCAATGTATTATTCCGAGAAATTCACAAAGATTCCTTCACCAGGGAAACCCTCCAGAAAATCCATCTTAATACTTTACAGGAATTGGTTCTAGTTTCTTCTAGGAATTCTTTCAAACATTCATCAACAGATTTTACGTGAAATTTTACCGTAAATTTCTCCGCAGATTCTGCCGAAGAATAATCCAGTAATTCTTCGAAGGATTCCTCTAGTAATTTTTCCACTTGGTGATCTAGGTCATCCAAACTATTCTGGAATTCTAACCTTCAAAATCCACAAGATCTACCTTGAATCTCTTTACTTTATCGGTGTAGCTCCTCCGAAAAATCCTTCAGGAATTACTCCAAGACTTTCGCCAAGAATTCCTCGAAGAATCTTTGTAGGTATTCCTCCAAGAATTTCTGCCAATAATTCCTGGAAGAATTTATCCTGGAATTTTTCCAGAAATTCCACGATAATTCATCCAAGAATTCTATCAGAAATTCCTACAAGAATCCCTCCAGAATGTTCTCCAAGAATTCCATAAGAAATTCAAGAATTGCTCCAGATATTACTATAAAAATTCTGCCAAGAATTCCTCAAAGAATCCCTCTAGGTATTTCTTCAAGAATTCCTTATAGACTTCTGCCAAGAAATTCTCCGAGCAATCTTCCAGAAATTCTTCCAAGCATTTCTCCAAGAATTCCTCTATGCATTTTTCCAAGAAGCTCCCAAGAAATTTCTCCAGAAATTCCTCAAAGCATTTCTCCAGAAACCTGCAGGAAATCGTCCAGATTTTTTTTCCAAAAATTATTGCAGAGATTCATCCGAGATTACTTTCAGGCATTTCTACCGAAATTCCTCCAGGAATTCGTGAAGAATTTTTTCAATGAATTCCAACAGAAATTACTTCAGGAAAACCTCCAGGAATTCATCGATAATTTTTTCCAGGGACTCTTCAGGACTTTTTCAAGAATTCCTCCATTCCTCCAGAAATTATTCCATGAATGCTCCCAGGATCCTTTAGGAAACCATTAGTAATTCCTCAAAAAAATACTCCTGGGATTACTCTAAGGATTCGTCCAAGAATCCCTTCAAGGATTTCCTCTGAAATTTCTTCAAAAATTGTTAAGGAATTACGCCAAAAATTCCTCACGGAATTCATCCAGGAACTTCTTCAGGAATTCATCCAGGAACATTTTCAGGAGTTTCTTAAAAAAATCTTCTTGGAATTTCACTAAGAAGTCCCCGACGAATTTCTCAAGGAATATTTCCAAGAATTCATCCAGGAATTCCTCCAACACACATGCCTAGAACTTTTCCATAAATCCCTCCAGGAATTGCTCCAAAAATCCTACACTACCTCCCCAAATATTTCTACAGGGGTCTCTATAAGACTTCTGACAAGTTTCTCTTTAGGAATTTCGCCAGGAATATCTCCAAGGTTTTTTTTTCCATGAAATTCCTTCAAGAATTCATCCAAAAATATTTTAGAAATTCCTTCTTAAATACCTGCAAGATTCTTCAGAAAACCTTTGGAAATTTCGCAAGGAAATAATTCTGGGACAACCTTAGGGATTCTTCCGAGAATTCCTTCAGGTAATTCTCCAGGAACTGCTCCGAAGCTTCTTCCCAGAATTCCTCTTAGAATTTCTCCAGAAAAAAAACTCAAAGAATTCTGTTTAGAATTTCACTAAGAATCCTCTCAGGAATCCAAGATTTTTTTTCCAAAAAATCCTCAAGTATTTTTTCAAGAATTTCTCCAGTTATTCCTCCATAACTTCTGCTAAGAATTCCTCTAAGAATCCATCCAAGAATTCCTCCTGGATATACTCCGGGATATATTCCAGAAATACGTCCAGCAAATACTCCAGTAATTCCTTCAGGAATTCCTCCAGGAATTTCTCTATGAATTACTCTACGAACTTCTCCTGGAATTACTACCGGAATTCCTCTAGGAATTGTTTCAGAAAATACTCCAGGAACTCCTATAAGAAATATTCAAGGAATTCCTCCAGGAAATACTCCAAAAAGTCCTCCAGGAATGGCTCCCGAAATTTCTCCAGGAATTCCTCCTGGATTTCCTCCAAGAATTTCTCCAGTGTTACGTACGCGCCGGCGGAGTGGTCGAGTACATCGTTGCACATTAATTAAACGCGAACGTACATTAATAACATAAATAAAACTTTATTAAAAGAACGAACTAAAAACGTACATGCATTTGCGGGAAGCGCGCGGACTAACTACAATGGCTGATCTGTTGTTATTTACATTATGCTTTCTCGCATCTACGGGTAGCAGTCAAGCTGCTACCAGTGAGCATAGCAGTGTTGGTGGTGGTAGCGATCGGTTGACCACTAGGTTGATCCAGTGGTTCCCAACATCTCCCCTCTTTATATAGCTGGTACGGGTCGAACCTTATCGGCGGTCTTCGTTGGCGTGAAGAGCGGCGAGGCAACGAACCAGCTGTTTCGGTCTCTGCGAAGCTTGTTGCTGAGGATGATGGGAATCTGGACGTTGACGCTGACACAGAAGACGACCTACGAGTCTCCGTCGTGACTGGAGAAACCCAGACCAGGCTTGGTTGAGCTGGTGTAGCTTGCAGTGGAGTCGAGTGCTCGGATAGTGCTGCAAGCGTCGATGGCATCTGTGCCATCGGAACGGATGATGCTAGAGTTGGTAGCGAAGGTGAACGTGATGGAGAATGGCGTGCTGATTGAGCATGACTTGGCTGATGCAGATTGCAGGCTTGAAGCAGGATGTCCAAAGGCAACTGATGTTTGCCGGCCTTGGGCGGAATCGTGCTGGGCTTTGGTGTGTTGTAAGCACCTGCTCGGCAACGCAACTGGTTGATGTTTTCTGAATGACCGTGCACCTTGATGATGGTTTGTATTTTGCGCCTGATTGCAGAATTGGTCCATTGGTATCGACCCGAGATTGAACGCATCGATGAGATCTAGCCCAAGCAGGTTAAGTTGTTGCGGGACTACGTAGAATTGACCAGTGCGCTTCTCCCCCTTGATGATGATTTCGCAACAACACTGAAACTGTAGCTTCAGGGGTTTGCCCGACGCTGTTGCTGCTTGGACGGTTGCTGGAGTTGATGCAGGCTGCCCGATCTTCTGCCACGTCTGCTCGGAGATGATACTGATGTCCGACGCAGTATCGAGCTGCAGACTGACTTGCCTGCCGTTGACTTCCGTTTTCACGAACCTTCGTCGCTTCCGGATGTTCTTCACCTGCACACTTCTTATATTCGCTGGCTTCCCCGTATACCGCTTGCTGGGAGACCTGATTTTCTTGGCACTGGAGCAGTATCCGTCCTTGTGACCGGTTTGACCACATTCCTTGCACCGGTTGTTCTTGAACGGACAGTCTCTGAAGTAGTGCATGGCACCGCAGTTCCAACAAGGCGTTGTTGGACGGGCACCCTTCTGAGGACTGGATCTTGATTCTGCTGATCCCCTCTCGGAACGGTAGTTCTTCTTTCCGTCCTGCTTCTTCAGTGATTGCACTGCTGGCGACGACGACGCTGACTCGATCATCGCCGTATCGTGCTTGATGTTGAGAAGTCGTTGACACTCATCTGAAATCTGCTCCAGGGTTACGTCATCCCGCTCTTCAATGCGGCTAAGCAACCTCGTCCTGATCTCCGCATCGCTTTCCGCCTTCAGCCCACAGATGAACATAAGGCATTTGAATTGGTCCTCCGAGAGCTTCCCAAGCTCAAACTCGACACAAAGTTTGTTCACCCGACAGGCAAACATCTTGTAATCCTCGGTGGCTTGCTTCTTGACTCGCAAGCACCGATACCGTCTGCTGATCACAGACTCTGGTGTTCCGAATAAACTTTTCAGCTTACTCACCGTGTCGTCGAACCTGATTGCATTGGGACTCTTTGGGAGGATGTAGCTGGTGTACCTCTCGTGCTCCGATGGGCCTAGCTTCCGTAGCAGCAACCTGACCTTGGCTTCATCGTCGAGTCGAACGGCGTCCTTGGCGAACAAATCCTCGTAACGAACGAACCATCCGCTAAATGTAACGTTTTGGTCCGGTTCGTACCGGAACTCACGGATGTTACTCGCCAGCGAGTCGAGTATTTGCTCCGGATTCGTCGGAACACTGACCTGGATTGCCGACATCGCCGCCCGGAATACGTCCAACTGCTGGGTGAGGAACGCCTGCTGCTGCTGAAATTGCAGATTGATTTGCTGTTGCATCTGCTGAAGAAGTTGCAGCGTCACCGGATCGACCGACGAAACATTTTGCTGTTGCTGCTGTGGTACGTATGAACCAGCTTGTGAACCACTGGTCTGCAGGAACGGAGGAGGGTTGATGACTGGAACCGACGGTTGTTGCTGTGGCTGAAATGACACTCCCGGCTGGTGATTTGGAACTGCTGGATGATGCTGCAGTCCATTCGCCGGCGGCACTGATCCTGGCCGGTCACCTCCGGGTGGGGAAAACATTCCGTCTTCCGAGATCCTCCTCCTCTTCCGTGAAGGAAACACTTTCACTCACTCGCGCGAAAATGTTCTCAAAAATTCACTTTTTCCTCGTCGCCACTGTTACGTACGCGCCGGCGGGGTGGTCGAGTACATCGTTGCACATTAATTAAACGCGAACGTACATTAATAACATAAATAAAACTTTATTAAAAGAACGAACTAAAAACGTACATGCATTTGCGGGAAGCGCGCGGACTAACTACAATGGCTGATCTGTTGTTATTTACATTATGCTTTCTCGCATCTACGGGTAGCAGTCAAGCTGCTACCAGTGAGCATAGCAGTGTTGGTGGTGGTAGCGATCGGTTGACCACTAGGTTGATCCAGTGGTTCCCAACATCCAGGAAGTACACCATGAATCACTCCAGAAAATAAAAATTAAAAAAATAACTTCGAAAATTCCTCCAGGAGGTTCTCTAGGATTTTCTCCAGAAATTTCTTCAAGAAATTCTTGAAGAAATTCCTGGAAGAATTCTTGCAGTAACTCTTTGAGGAATTCCTGAAAGAAATTTTCAAGGAATTCTTGGAAAAATTTCTGGATCCTTGGTGGAAATCTTGAAAAAAAGTCTTGAAGGTATTCCTGAAGTAATTCATTGAAGGGAATTCTGGAAGGAACTCTGGAAGGAATTCTGGATTGTCGGAGGAATTCTTGTGGAAAGTCTTGGAATTCTTGGATTATTTCCTGAAGAAAATCTTGAAGGAATTCCTGGGGGATTCCTGTGGGCATTTCTGGAGGGATTACTGAAGAATTGATGAAGGTATTTTTTGAAAAAAAAACCTGGTTTTCCTAGAGTGATTCATAAAGAAATCCCTGGTCAAATGCCTGGGGGGACTCTCCGAGGAATTTATGACAGAATAAATGCAGCAGGTCTTGGAGAAATTCTTATCGGAATTCCTATCGGAATTCTTGAAAGGATTTCTGTAGGGATTTCTGATGGGATTCTTGGAGGAATTCTTAACAGAATTCTTGGAATAACTCCTGATGGAATTCTAGGAGAAATACGGGGAAGAAGTCTCGGAGCAATTCCAGTTTACCTGACGGAATTTCTGGAGTTGTCCCAGGAGTGTTTTCTTGAGGAATTTCTGGAGGTTTCCTGAATAATCTTGGAGGTATTCATGAAAGAAATTCTAGAAAATTTTTTTGGACAAATTCTAGAAGGAATTTCATGAAAAATCCTTGAAAGTATTTGTGGAGAAAGTCCTGGAGAGATTGTTGGCAGAAGTTATAGAGGGACCCCTGGAGAAATTCTTGGGGATTTTCCTGTAGGATTTTTTGAAGGAATTCCTGGAGGGATTCTTGGAAAAATTCTAGGTATATGTCTTGGAGGAATTCCTGGATAAATTCTTGGAGAAACTCCTTGGGGGGAGAATTATTGGGGGAATTTCTAAAGATATTATAAGAGGGATTCCTGGAGGACTTCCTAGTGGAATTCCAAAGGAATTTATTAAGAAACTCCTTAAAGAGTTTCTGGAGGAATTCCTGGAATAATTCCTGAAGGAGTTCCTTTAGTAATATTGAGAGGATTTTTTGGCGTAATCCCTTAAGATTTTTTGGAGGAATTTTTGAGGAAATCCCTGAAAGTATTTCGAACGAATCCTTAGAGTAATCCCAGGAGTATTTTCTTGAGGAATTACCAAAGGTTTCCTGAAGGACCCTGGGGTTATTCATAGAATAATTTCTGGAAGAATTCTTGAAAAAAATCCTGAAAAAACCCTGGAGGAATTCCTGGAAGAAATCTTCGATGAATTCCTGAAGAAGTTCTGGAGGATTTGCTGAAGTAATTTCTGTTGGAATTACTTGAAAAAATTCTTCACGAATTCCTGGAGGAATTTCGGGAGAAATGCCTGAAAGTAATCCCGGATGAATCTCTGCTATATTTTTTGGAAAAAATTCTGGACAATTTCCTGCAGGTTTCTGGAGAAATGCTTTGACGAATTTCTGGAGATATTTCTTGAAAACTTCTTGGAAAAATTCACAGAGGAATTCTTGTAAAATTTCTGCAGAACGCTTGCAAGAATTCCTGGAGGAATGCTTGGATAATTTTTTGGCATAAGTCTATGAGGAATTCCTGGAGAAATACCTAGAGGGATTATTTGAGGAATTCTTGGCAGAATTTTTATAGTAAACTAGAGCGATTCTTGAATTTATGGTGGAATTCTTGAAGGAATTCTAGGAAAAATTTTTGGAGGGATTCTTGCAGGAATCTGATAGAGTTCTTGGTGGAGCTCTAGGATGAATTATCGTGGAATATCTTGATGATTTCTTCTAGGAATTATTGGCAGAAATTCTTGGAGGAATACCTAGAAAGATTCTTCGAATTCTTGGCGAAGGTCTTTGAGGAATTATTGAAAGGATTTTTTGGAGGAGCTACACCGATAAAGTAAAAAGATTCAAGAGTAGAGCTTGTGGATCTTGAAAGTTTGAATTCCAGAATAGTTTACCTAGATCACTAAGTGGATGTTGCTAAGCTATCAGAATTGGCTCTAAGAGTAGCGTAGATTATGTTCCGCGAGCATTTGCTACAATAAAATACCCTTAGATTTACAAATATTGAGACCCATACTTCAGAATACATTGGGTCCATTTGTATGCCAGTGGACACCCAAATAGCAACACATAGAGATACTCGTAATATTATGAGGTGCAACAGACACAATCGTGAAAGAATTATGCCGATAGAGTAAACAGAAACAAAAGTAGAGCCTGTAGACCTTGAAGGTCCTTATTCCAGAATAGTTTGGAAAGCCTGGAATATCCCATGAATGTACCATTAGCATTATAGTTGTGCAATGAGGCTCCATCAGCAGTATAGTCTACATTCTACGAATATTTTTCTACAATTTAAGCATGATACAGGATATAGATTTCGTACCCCAAACTTCAAAGTGTTTTGGAGGCGATTTGTATATCACTGGACATTCCACAACATTGAATTGCTCGTAACATAGCAAGGTCTAATGGACATCAACGTGACTATATTTCTTGAACAGAGTGAACACAAATGATGGTAGATGTTGTAGACCATAAAAAATAAATTCCAGAGTAGTTTGGATGATCTAGATCACCCAATTCATGTACCATAAAGTTTCTAGAAGTGCTTTGAGGCTTTCTGAGTAGCGTAGACTATGATCTGTAATGATTCATCGTGTATCAAATTTGGCTTAGAATGTTGGATTTGTGACGCAAACTTCGGAGTACTTTGGAGGCCTTAGAATAGCTCTTGGATCAAAACTTCAACAGACTATGATGGGTAGTATTACATTGCATGTCAAGGATCAGTAAAAACTATTGTTGATAAGCAAAACGATGTAATTTGAGCAAAAACATGTAGAATTCATAAAAAAAAAAAAATACAAAAAAAGGCACGTAGTTTCGGCTACCAGCAAAACGGCGGAGGTACCATGCATTTGTTAGCATAACTATTCCCCTTGACTATAAAAAAAAAAAACTCCGGGGTAACAAAGAGGATATCGCATTTCTGCCAAAAGTAGATCGTCCCGGGTGTTTACAGGTTAAATGAAGAAGATTCTGTCATATTTGTTTAGTTTGTACGATAAATAAATAAAACATTTGATATCTAACAAATATTTATGAAACCCTCAAGCAATTTATCTTAGAGAGACATGTTGAGAAACTAAATTTTATTTGGATTTTTAGAAAACCAGGTACAGAAAATTCTACAATTAAATTTTTGACCTGAAAAGTTTGGGAACCCCTGCCCTATATAAAAAAGACAAAAATGACAGTTGCTTCATCCTCATTCACGCTAGAACTGGTTCATCATATTGGCAGATTTTATAAGTACTCACCTATTCGTAACCTTCGTCAGCATATTCTGTGTCATGATGACCGCATTCTCCAGCTCCTTGATCATGAGTGAGTTATTCCGTCCACTTCCTCCGCCGGACTCGTCGTTCGATTTTAACCGCTGATGCAGCTGAATCACCGAGGTCGTCGTTTGTACCAGCTGGTTGATGATGTTGGAGCACAGTTGGTTGGTTACTACGAAAAAAAAAATCAAATAAAGACTCATTGTTGCATAATAAAAAGGCGACAGTGATATCTTACGATCGGCGTTATCCAGATCACCATCCTTGATCATCGTCTCCATCTCCATGTTGGTGGTGGGGGCCTTCTTCGCGTTCAAGCTGGCATTCACGTTCGCTATCCGTTTGTGCTCCAGAGCGATACTTCGCGGCCGTGGTGGTACCGCCGGTTTCTGCGGCACCGTACTCACCGTGCTGGTGGGCGATTCCTCCGAGCTGGATTCATCCTGGGCTGCGGATGCTATGTTGACTGGAATGGAGGAGAGAGTGGTTCAAGAATTTGGGATTCGATTTCAAGTATTGATCGAGTCATTACCACTACTGTAAGCACTCTGAAGACCTTTCCGTCGGTTGATGATTCCGGCTGCGCTGCGGGGATTAATGTACTTGCCGTTGTTGCCATTGTTGGTACCGTTGACCTTGTTCTGTGAACTGATGGTGGGTTTCATCAGGCCACCCCGGGTTGGCGGTTCAGGTTCCGAGTCGCTCTGTGAAATGGTTATAAAATTATTTCAGGATTATTAAAAATGGGTTGGAACTTTACAACAACTGCAGGTACTTACCGCTTGATTAAGCATCCCAACGGACACACTACGTACTCCCATTCCCGAAGAAAGTGAAGCACCACCTTTCCCAACCGAGGACGTACTCCGTTTCGGGGCGTTTCGCTGTTGAACCGATCCTCGACTGCTAGGCACTGGTTTGTAATTGTTGTTAGCTATTCGAATAAATAAGTCGAGATGTTAGTAATAAGTTAACAAATTTTAACCAAGAAAAAACGACCCCTGCCTACTTTGCAAAGTTAAGCCAAAAAAAACAAAAGCTAACCGGGATTAGAGTTAATCAATCACTCAAAACAAAGGCATTTCTGTCAAAGAGAAGTGTGTAACTTGCAATCTGTAGCGACTGATTCTGATTCGATGTTCGTTGACTCGAAAGCAACCTTAAACTTAAACCAGCAGGCACGTGGGGTTCTTACAAACTAAATGTGACCTTTGAGAAACTTAAAACTATAGAAATAAAACTAGGTATATAATTAATATCGTTGATAATGTTTTACCTTTTCCCATACTCAAATCACTAAGCGAGCAAGCACGTCTAATCGATGACTCATCACTATCTTGCGCAGAGATTAAGCTTCGGGGATTACCGCCTACGAACGCCGGAAAGTAAAAAAGAAGACGAAGAGAAAAGGATTTTTTTTTTCGGTTTTGTGGACCATTGGAACAAGGATCAATAAGTTTTGTGTTTTCGTTGGGTTCATTCAATATTTTTTTTGTCATTTGATTCGATTTTGGAAGAAAAGAGAATTTGACTATGATAGTTAGAGGTTGTTATCACAATTAGATTCAGTGTCAATTGAAATTATGAATTTGTAAGAAACATGTTTAGTTACAGGCAGCTACGAAAAAAAATTTGAGAGCTCTACGAAGATGCTAAATTTAAGAGGAATAGATGTAATGCTTACGATAACAGGTTCAACTACAAAGAATACAAGTTTGAAATTATAGAACCCGAGGGCAAATCTAAACTGTATCAATAACTACGAGAATCGTTGACGCTGGGATTATTACGAATGACTGATACTAAGCATTCCAATTATACAGCAGAGAGGATGGAGAAATGCAAGTTAATAAACGATACTGTTGTGGATTATGGCAATTAAAGCGATGTAGAGGTAATGTGATTTTTTTACTCATTGCCGACGAAACACTCAGCGTAGCTACTCCCAGAATGGATTACTTATCTGTTCTGTTGAGTGCGATGATTTTGGTCCCTTATTTCTAGATGAAAATGTGAAAACTACTTGAAAAAACCCAGATTAATCCACCTAGTGGTGATAGTGCCTTTCTCGTCGAATATGTACTCATAAACTTTTCTTCGACGTTAGCCAAAATGTTCCTGAATCCTGAAAACACTTTACACTAGCAACAATTTTAACAAAGAACTTATTGATGATACATATTCCGATGTTATGTTCAACAACAAAAGAGAGCAGAAAAAGATCAGACCTCTCAGTTGACTGCTTGTCCACCTTAACCCTAGTCGTGTATTGGGGTCATTGTGACCCCATTCCATCCACTACGGCAGCGGGGTGAGCGTCAGCTAATGCTTGAAGAAGGTTAACTTTATTCACAATCACAGATCAAGTTGTGATCTTCACCAATGTTTATTTCAGCACACTTTAGGCTATATTTTATTATCATTGGTAACACGATTCATGTAAAATTTGACCTTCCTACGAGGAAAATGCAGAAAATGTATATTTTCCATTCAAATTTCAATCGTAATGAGAAGAGTGAGGGCTCAACCAGCCGCACCCAAATTGTGAGCAGTAATTTTAGAAGCATAAGGAGATTGGAGATTAAAAAACTGTATAAGGTTGATGCGATTAAATTATATTTTTATATAAAACGTTGATCCATCCTACTATACATTTACACCGCAGGAATCTGAAATGGTGTGATTTGAAGAGATCGCTTTGGTCACGATTTCGTTCTCTCGCATATATGAAGACTTTGATCATTTCTTCATTTATAATCTTACCCAACGTTTACATGCTATCAAAAAAGCCACAATTTCATTTATCGCTTTGACATTTATTTTGTTAACCTCTATAATTCCGCTATTTGATGTGCAGCTTGCATGGGTTTGGTTAAATTTTACGTTTGACTACTTCCGGCGGGACACCTGGAACTGATTCCGGTTGTCTCAAATATGGTCTTAGACTATGTTTTTGTCAACTGTTCATCACGTGACCTGAAAAGCCGGAAAATGATGTGATTTGAGGCTATTTTCTTGCTAACCGTTCGGCAAATTTTTGAAAATGCCGCGATTTTATGTATCGCATGCATGGTTTTGGTTCACTTCTATCAAATCACACCCGCAACCGATTCCAAACTACTGTGGCCTGAGACTATTTTCTTGTTGACCGTTCATCAGATTATCAAAAACGCCGCTATGGTTAAGTTCCTTTCTATATTTTACCACTTCCGACGCGTTACTCGTTTTGTCCCCAGTTCTGTAACACTACCGGTTCTCCCAAACATGGTCTGAGATTATTTGTTGGTTAACCGTTTATCTTGTTACTGAATAAGTCATCGATATGTCGCATGTATTGGTTCTCTTTTCCATTTGATCATTTCTGGCGGGACACCCGTAATCAGTTCCGTAACACACTGATAGGGCTTGCGTCTATTTTCTTGCAACTGTTCATCATGTTACCTAAAAAGCCGTGATTTGAGGTATCGCATGCATGGGTTTGGTGTCACTTCCGGTCCGGAACCGGTTGCGAAACACTACCGATAGTCTCTTAAATAGTCTGAGCCTATTTGCTTGCTAAAGTTTATTAGGTTATCAAAAAAGCCATGGGTTTGGTTCAATTTTATATTTAGCCGCTTTCGGAGGGAACTAGTTTTGGCACTACTGACAGTCCATAATGTGGTCTTAGCCTACTTCCTCAATAACCGGTCATCAAGTTGTCGAAAAAGCCGTGATTTGATTTGCCACATGCAAGAGTTTCGTCAACTTTTATATACGGCCACTTCCGGCGGAACACCCGGAACCGGTTCTGAAACACTACCGGTTCATATAAGGTCTGAGACTGTTTTCTTGCTAACTGCTCATCAGGTTATCGAAAATGCTGTAGTTTGATGTGCCGCATGCATGGGTTTGGATCACTTTTATATATGACCACTTCCAGCGGGACATCCGGAACCGGTTCCGATACACTGCCGGTTCAGATATGGTCTGAGTCTTTTTTTATGCCAACATTTCATTGGGTTATCAAAAAAGTCGCGCTTTGATATATTGCATGCATGGATTTGGTTCACTTTTATATTTGGCCACTTCCTGCGGGACTCCCGGAACCGGTTCCGGAATACTACCGGTTCAGATATGGTCTGAGACTGTTTTCTTGCTGACTGTTCATCAGGTTATCCAAAATGCCACAATTTGATGTATCGCTTGCATGGATTTGGTTCACTTTTAAATTTGACCACTTCCTGCGGGACTCCCAGAACCGGTTCCGGAACACTACCGGTTCAGATATGGTCTGAGACTATTTTCTTGCTGATTGTTCAGCAGGTTATCCAGAATGCTGCAATTTGATGTGTCGCATGGTTCAGATATGGTCTGAGACTGTTTTCTTGCTGTTCATCAGGTTATCCAAAATGCCGCAATTAGATGTATCGCATGCATGGATTTGGTTCACTTTTAAATTTGGTCACTTCCGGCGGGACTCTCGGAACCGGTTCCGGAATACTACCGGTTCAGATATGGTCTGTGACTGTTTTTTTGCTGACTGTTCATCAGGTTATCCAAAATGCCGCAGTTTGATGTGTCGCATGTATGTGTTTGTTACATTTTTATGTATGGCCCCTTCCAAGGGTACTGGTCCGGAACACGTAAATGGCCATAACTCCGGAACGGCTGGACCGATCCGAACCATTTTCAATAGGAAACAATGGGACCAGATTCCGCGTCGAATGAACCATCGGTCATTAAAATCGGTTGAGGTTTACTGCCAAAAAGTGATGTGAGTTTATTTGTACACACACATACACACACACACATACACACACACAGACATCACCTCAATTCGTCGAGCTGAGTTGATTGGTATGTGTGACTTGACCCTCCGAGCCTTCTATCAAAAAGTCGTTTTTGGAGTGAACATAATATTATAGCCTTTCCAGTACACTTAGTGTACGAGAAAGGCAAAAAGGTGGAAAATCTGTTATCCGGAGACGATTTTGCTTCACCTGAAAGAATCCTGGAAATCTTATAGAACTCCGGAGTAGGCATACAGAAAAACTTGTAATTAATTAGAAGGCACAGAATGTTGCTAAATGACAAATTTAGAGATGAATTTGTGAAAAAAAACGCGTTCTGATGGGATTCAAACCCACAACTACGTATTCGCTAAACCGGCGCTTTAACCAACTAAGCCACACCGTGAACATTCCTTTTTTCACAAACCATCTCTCTTTTGGCTTAGATGCCAATCCACAACATACCCGCATTTGCGCCCACTAATCACAATCGAAAGCGAATTTTTTATATGGAGCCGAGACTTACTCTCGCACTCCGCATACCTAGCCACCAAGCAGTCTGTTTGGTGGTGTCTAATTTGGTGTGCATCGAGAGCTCAGCGACTATGCCTTCTTCAGAAATTCTTCCAAAGTTTCATTCAGAAGTTTCTTCATTGATTATTTTAGGAATTTCGCTTGAGATTCCTTCTATAATTCCTAATGAGATTCCAAGGCCGAGGTAATCTGCTACGGATTCCTCCAGAAATTCTTTCAAGAATTCGGTATTAAACTCTTACAAGTTTTTTTTTAAGAAACTCCTCCGTCGGTTTTTTTTTAATTCTTCCAGGAATTCTTTAGGAAATTTCTCCAAGGCTTCCTTCAAATGTTACCTCATGTTTTCGTGGAGATTTTTTAGATAGTTTTCTATGGGATCCTTTTAAAACTTTTCTAGAGCATCGTATATTTTTTTTTTCGAAAATTTTATCAAAAATTTTCAGATTTTTGTAAAAAGATTCCTAAAGAAATTCTTTCAAAGATTCTTTTATAAATTCTTCTAGTAGTTTATTCAGAAAATTTTCTAGAAATTTGATCAGGTACTTCATTACCAGCGATCCATGGAACTGAAATCAATGTCGAAATTTTTACCGAGAAATGCCAATGTAAGCTTTTTACAATATAAATTTATTCATCAAGTACACCAAAGACTTTTTCAGAAATAGATCTTGGAATACTCTTGAAAATTTGCGCACGAATGTGTCCAGAAATTTTTTCATGGATTCATCCAGAAAATCCTACAGGAAGTCTTCCAGAGATTCATGCATTATACTTTCAGTGATTAAGTCAGGAAATCCTTCAGAGATAAACGTTTTTGATAAAGTTGCTGAAGGGATACCTGGGGAACCGTCTGTTAAGATACCAAGAAAAAAAAATTAAAAATAATTTTCTTAGGGAATTTCTATAAAAATGTCTAGGATATATTTCTGAATTATTTTATTTTAGGAATCGGTGGATAAATTCTTGGAGTTATCACTAGAGAAAATTTTGGATAAACCTCTAGGAGAATACATGAAGGAATGTCCAGGGGAAATCCTATAGGAATTCTTTAGAGAACCGCTGGAGAAATAAAAAAAATAAAGGGATATTTGAAAGAAAACCTGGAAGAACTGGAGAACACTGCAGTTATTCGTAGAAAAAAAAAGCATAAATTTCTTGAAAATACTATGAAGTAATTTCTGGAGGAATTGTGGAGAGAATTCTTGAAAAAAAAATATAAAAATTCCTGACGGAAGATCTGACTTATTCCAAAGTAATCCGTGGAGGATTACTTGGAGGAACTACTGGAGAAACTCCGGGAGGAAATGCCACATTAATCTTTTGAAAATTTTCTAGAGGAATTTTTAAATAAATGCACGAACTAAATAAGACATGTCTAATGGAGCCTGTGGTGGAAATTCACACAATAATTTCTGAAAAAAAAAAATTTTCTAAAAGAAAAAGGAAACCCGTGGAGACATTTTTGAATGAACCTTTGAATCTTTGAAAAAAAAAATGTCTTCGGGAATTGCATATTTTGAAGTAACCTTTGAAGGAATTCTTGGCGAAACCGCTGGAGAAATTTCTAGAACATTTTTTTGAGAAATTTTAAGTAGAATTTCTGGAGAACACTCTGACAATATTTCTGGAGGAATTTCTTTAGAAATTGTTGGAGAAATGAATGAAGGAATACAGGAATGAATTTTCTAAAAAATCCGTACGGAATCCCAGGAAGAATTTCTGAGGAAACTCATGCACCAATTTCAAGATCCACCTTTTGTGAAATTTCTTGCCAAACTTCTGAATCTGAGTGCCTCCCTCCTAGAATCCATTAAGTTGACCATCTTGCACTTTTTTTTGAGATTCTTCCCGTGTTTCTCCAGAGATTCATAAAAAAAAATCTACTAGAGAATTCTTTTGCAATTCTTTCAGAGATTCTTCCAGAAATTGATCCAATACGTCATTCAGTTGTTTTCCAAGAAGTCATTTAAAGATTCCAGGGATTATGCTATGGAATGATTCGGGAATCGTTTCAAAGCACTAGAAATCTCTAACAGAGTCTCTAAAGGAATTCTTGGAAAAAATTCTGGAAAAGCTGAATGTGGAATCATTACAAGAACCCATGGAAGAGTTTTTGGTAGAATATTTGGATAAATTCTTGAAAAATTATTTGAAAAAAATCCTGGAGTGTAGATTTTTTGAAAAATTTAAAAGAAACTGTAGAGGAATTCATGAAAGAATCTCTAGAGGAAATCTACTTGGAAAAACTTAAAAATCAGAAGACACAGAATGTTGATTAATTGACAAATTTAAAAATGAAATTTTGAAAAAAAAAAAAAAGGAATTCTTGTGGGATTCGAGCTGACGACTTCGTATTCGCAAGACCGGCACTTTAACCAACCAAGCCACAGAACAGGTGAATCCAGAAGAGATTACGAATTCCAGGCCGTAAAAAAATGACTTTTTTCAGCCAAATTTCTGAATCTTACCATTTTTCTCAAAATTTATGCCAAAAATTCCAATAAAAACCTCTATTAAGAGCTGTTTACATCCTAAATCACAAAACAACTCTATTTCAATTTATCCACTTTAATATTTTCCATGAAACTACAGTAATTTCACTGATAAGTTCTCTAAAGTATGATTCTTGAATTATGTGAAAAAAATACACAGGAAAGTTTCCCAAAGAAGTCATACGTTTTTTATGAATCCTCTTGACGTCGTTTTATATTTTTTGAAGAATTCGACCAGGTTGATTTCAGAGTTCTTTCAGTATGTCCTCCTGAAATTCCCATAGGAATTCTACCGCAATACACGTGTGTACACCAGAAATGTAATTTTGAAATTTGACTGAAATTTATTTCAAGAATTCTAAAAAATTTACTCCAGCATTTTCTTCAATGGAGTTAGATATTTAGGTACAAAATTGATGGAAAAAAGGAGTAAGCGACATTTTGGTCGATGTTGGTTACGGCATTTTCAAAAAAGTATACTTTCGAATTTCAAACTTTCCATTAGTATAATTCTGAGAAAACCTAATTAATTTTGAAATTTCATATTTTAGGGTTAAAAACTTACCCAGGCTTGTTTTAGATATGCACAATGAATTGTTCCGTGAGTTTAATCAGAACCTCGAACGGAAATATTGTAATAACCAGGGTTCCTGATTTCCAGTTTTCATCTTCTTCCATATTCGAATACAGTCAGCAGCGAACGGTTGTCGCTTTAGGTTGTGTGTTTGTTTGTCAGCGACGACGGCAAACACCGGCGAACGGTGGGAAGCCACACATGGAATTTAAACATTCGTCCACAATCGCATCGCAAGCGATCGAGCGGTGATGCGATTCGTGAGTGATATTGCGCGTACGAATGTTTGAAGTTTTTAAAATATGCTTATTGATTTCTTTGCTAGTCTAGCATTTCAAAAACAATACACTAAAAATGTATGCATTACATGCAGAAATTCTCTTCTAGTTATGATAATAGCCGCTTCGATCGCTCACCAGCATTCGTCACCATTCACCATTCATTCATTCGCTTGCGATCCAAACTGCGACGATCGGCAACGAATATTCATGTCAAGCAGCTTGCCCTTCGCTTCCCACTGATGATGGGGTTGCGTGTTTGATCGCAACAATCCGTTTGCTGCATCTTTCTCGATTCGCTTCAGCAAAGAGGAGTGAATATGAATGGAGTGAGGCGAATATACCGATCCTTGGTAATAACAAGCATCTAAAATTTATTTATGGATACAGTAAGGACCCGATTTTGTCAGCCCCATTTTGTGACAAACTTTTTGCTCTCGTTATTTGATCGCCAAACTTTAACCAATTAGTTCATGTTTATCAGCAAACTACAGCTTAAATATAGAACACAGAGAAATGAAAAGTTTGAAAAACTGTTCTGGTTTTTTATGAGCGCAAAAAATATGTTCTGAAAGGGGGCTGACAAAATCGGGCCACTAATATATTGTCAGAATATGCCACAAACTTTTTTATATTAATACCGTGGTGCCTAAATTTCGTGCGGGTCAAAATTTCGCTAATTCATAACATCTAGAGATCATAACTATAGAAATATCCAAATTTATTGATGCACAATTAGTTATATAATTATATAATTATGGATCCGCACGAAATTAGGGCACTCCACGGTACTTCTCACCAGAAACAGTTTCAGTTACTTCTGGACCCACCAGAAATAATTAAATTTATTTTTACAATAAAAATTAAGAAGTGTCTACATAAGTTTCGACTGTGAGTTCTTCCTTCGAAAGAGGAGTAAAACCGTTGGTCACGAGATAATCTAGCTCCGGGCTAAAAATCTCGTAAAAATTTAAAAAATGAAATTCTGCTTGAAATTCCAACCTTAAAATGTCCAAATCGCATCCAGTTATTTGATAACTATTAATAAACTCTCAATTTCTATTTAAGCTTTCGACACTAAGGTAGCCAGCAAGTTTCAGACGAAAAAGGCCTGCCTGTTCAAAGATAAGCACAAGTATTGGAATTTGCTCGTCCTTATAAATATTACCCTACATTTTATTTATTGTACATATCTTTTGCAAAAATGAGTCATGCCTTCAAAACATTTAAAATATTTGTGTTAACTTAACTATTAAATGAACTTTAATGTATCATCTAAACAAGATGAACTAGCTTAGTATTAAAAATCTCGTTAGCACAGAAAAAAAGAAAAAAAAAGAATGCGTGAGCAAAAATACTGGACAAAATTTGAAGAAATTGTTGATGGTGATACTATCGAAAAACTCAGCAATATCTCCAAAATGTTGAATTTCCAGGAAAAAACAAAGACTATTTGTGGATTTTTTAAGTAGAAAATCGGTTGAAAATTCATAAGAGTTCATTCACAAACGGAATAATGTGAATACTAAAAAGAAAAATACTATCATAAATCTTGTAAACACAATATTAGATAAAGCACAAAATCACATTACCTACTACAATAACAGTGACGGTCTTTGAGATCAAAAACAAAACTACGACAACATCTAAAAAAGCATGTCTACCGAAATTGTCTGCCATTGGAACATAAAAAGCAACATAGAGGTAATGTATAAGCGCATTTCTAAATTGAACAGATTTCCATGCAACATTTTTTTAAACAGCGCTCCATTTTTACCCAAATTATTCCTTTTAACCAATATAATACAACACATAATGCATACAACATCAAAGAAACATTCCACCGAACAAGAAAATAATAATCTGTACAGTGAATTTACATCACTCTCACACCTTCACCGTCCACGTATCCCAGCGAGTGCTCGTCCTTCTCCGACAGTTCCTCTTCGTCCTTCTGCTTGAACACGTCCTCGAAATCGAACGCCTGAAACTTGGCCCCCTCCAGCACATCCGGCAAACTAAAGTTCCGCTTCATCCCGGCTCGCACTGCCATGTGCCAACTTTTCTCGTTTTCCAACTCCTCTTGGGCGTTCTTCGCCAGCTTGTCGAAGTTCTCCGTCAAGCTTTTCACGTATCCTTTCTGGCGCGAGTCGCACTCGAACGGCTTCATGCGGGTTTCCTTGGCGAGCCGTTCCTGTTCTAGCTTGCGCTCTTCCATTTCTACCAGTTTGTTGATGATGTCGATTTTTTTCTCGATGTCCAGGAATTTGTTGTATTCGGCGGACGAGATTAGGTTGAAGTCGATCAGCTTCTCTAGTTCGGTTTTGCCCTTTTCCGGAGGATCTTTACTTCCTTTGGGTTGTTGCACCGGAAGGTGGTGGATTTCGTCCAGTGAGTCTACAGAATGCGCCATGCGCATATCCGGTTTGGACAGCAATTCCAAGCTATCCATGTTATCATCTTCGCAGACTCCCTTTTCTGCGACGTAAATCTCGAACGACTTCTCCTCATTGGTATCTCTGCTCTTGCTTCGAGAGCATCCCGGTACGCCGAAATCCTTGGGCATGTAGTCTTTGTTCACAAAGTCCCGCAGCTTGTTGTCTTCGAACCCCGACGAAGCCGACATTTGTCCGATGATCGTGTTGAACTTTTCCTTGGAGCGTACCCTCCCACGACCCTTCATACTAGCAGACCTTCGATGTGCTACCGGAGGCTTGTGCGGAACGTAGTCCATCTCCAAGGTGCCTCCGAACTGGTAGCGATCCGATTGCTGACGTTCCTGTTCGAACCGCTGCAAGTTCTGCTCGAACTTTTTCGAGTTTCTAGCTATCCGTCGACCACCCATTTCGATTTCAAAACTACAAGATTTCTTCATCACGTATACGGATGATTCTATTCCGAAAATGTCCGACCGGCTTACCTGATTTGTTGCGTTCACCGTTTTGCGGACGAACAGTTCGTTGCCTTCATTGCAGTTGTACAACGGGTTGGAGTTCATCTGCTTTCGTTGGTTGGCGAAATCTTTGCTGAGGCTTTTCACAGTGGCTCCCCCGTATTGGGCGGCTTTCGATGTCAACGAAGGTATGAAGTCTTCTTCCGGGGATTGTTCGGCGATGGTCGCGGCTGCCATGGCCGAACTTGATATGAAGCGAGGATAGCTGATCGAGGTGGGCATACCGGGAGCGCCTTGGCGTTTGTGCTGCGGTGATCGCGACTCGGCGATCCGTCGACTGGCTTCGTAGTGTTCGAGTGCGTAAGTGTCGTGGCAGGTTTGATTAAAGTAATTTCCCTGCATGTAGTAATCAAAGCCACTGCCAGCGTTTGGACTCGATCCGTATGATTTGGAGTTACATCCTGCATCCAGCTTGGAGTCGTAGTTACTGCTGTAGTGGCGATCGCGTTTGATCTTTTCGAAGAGTACTTCCAGGGGTGCAG